>NC_133618.1:56820332-56962832 GCF_048593235.1 Sminthopsis crassicaudata | reverse complement strand
ACATATGCATGGATAATTTTTCAATATCAACCCTTGCAAAATCTTGTGTTCCAATTTTCCCTCCCCTAAATGGAAAGTAATCCAATATATGTTAAATTTAGTAAAAATATATGGGGCCAATATATACACATATATTTATAAAATTATCTTGCTGCACAAGAAAAATCAAATCAAACAGAAAAAATGAGAAAGAAAATAAAATTCAAGCAAATAACAACAAAAAGAGTGAAAATGCTCTGTTGTAAACCACACTCAGTTCCCATAGTCCTCTCTCTTGGTGTAGATGGTTCTCTTCACTATAAGATCATTGGAACTGGTTTGAATCATCTCATTGTTGAAGAGAGCCACATCCATCAGAATTGATCATCATATAGTATTGTTGTTGAAGTATATAATGATCTCCTGGTCCTGCTCATTTCACTTAGCATCAGTTCATGTAAGTCTCTCCAGGCCTTTCTGAAATCATCCTGTTGGTCATTTCTTACAGAACAATAATATTCCATAACATTCATATACCACAATTTATTCAGCCATTCTCCAATGGATGGGCATCCGCTTAGTTTCCAGTTTCTGGCCACCACAAAGATGGCTGCCACAAACATTCTTGCACATACAGGTCCCTTTCCCTTCTTTAAGATCTCTTTGGGATATAAGCCCAATAGTGACACTGATGGATCAAAGGGTATACACAGTTTGATAATTCTTTAAGCATAGTTCCAAATTGCTCTCCAGAATGGCTGGATTAGATATATTCTTGTAAATTATAAGTGTCAACTTTATTTTTGCTCTTGCTGAGAGACTACCTGTGATAGGAGGTCTCCTTTCCTATTGTCTTCCAATGCAGGTTTGATGTAGAAAAAAATCACTTCCTAGAGCTTCTCAGTGTATTTTCGAACATTATTTTGTCTGGTGAGAATTTCAGGGCTTTGCTAGAATTGTAGGAATTGGACTGTGTGCTTTCCATTCAGGCTGCCATCTTGGCCAATAGTTCCACTCAACACTAATGTTTGGAGCTAACACATATAAGTTGGCAAACATTTTGTTCTCTGAGTTGAAGTGAATTCTCAGTCATCCTGAGGCACTTCCCAAACAGGCAGTTAATATTTTTATAATTTCAGCTATTCCCTTGTTAATGCATTGCTAATAGTCATTGGTCACAGTTCTGCTCAGTGGGGACTTAATTACCTTCTCTGCCATTACCATTACATTCTTGGAAATATTTAATGCTTTAGAATTTATTAAAGCATGAAGAGAAATTAAGGAAATTCATTTGAATGTGGGGAGAAGATAAACTTTGACTAAAAATCCCCTAAACTGCCCGAGTCTCCCCAAATGGCCACCATTCCTTTCTCCCTGTTTTGTGAAGTATAGAAGATTCAATGGGCTTGAACATTTGTTCATTCTCATCAAGGATTTTCTAAATGGGATTGTCATGACTCGGCACCTTCTCCTTGGCGCTCCTTGACACCTTATTGATTGGAGGGTGAGAAATGTGGCCATTTGCAATACTGTTTCAGGAGACTAATAAGTCCCATGATATCAATGGGAACATTTAAACTATCAGAAATTACATGGAAGGCTTAGAATTGCTGCTGTGTTGGAAGCTGGTTATTTCTTGTGGAATCAATTGAATGAAGGCAGCATCATTAAGAAGTGATTCAATGGGCTGTCACATCCTAACACTAATTTTTACACATTTGGTTGCTAAGTTTTCTGTTTTGAGTTTAATAATATTGGCTCCCACTCAGACGGGCTAAATGCTTTTGGGGGTAAAAGAACAGGAGTCAGCATCGGAGTGAATGGATCTAGATTGTGGGGTTTTTAGAGTAGGGAAGGACTTTGGCAAGTGGCAGATGATAGTATATAGTGTGTTAGATCTGGGCCTGAATTCGAATCCTTCTTCTGACACATACTACCTAACCTGAGCAAGTCACAATTTCCATACACTTCAGGAAATTTCTTAGGACTTATATAATGAGTTAAAGACTATCTATATTGAAGCTCTTTCCTATAAGGAATGTTAATGATCATGTATTTTAATCTTCCCTCCTTGTTATGTAGATAAGGAAACAGTCCTGAAGATGGAAAACTAGTTGCCCCAAGTCAAGAATCATAGGATAGCTAGGTGGTGCAAAGGATAGAGCAAATCAATTCAAATCTGACTTTAGACACTTACTGTGTGACCCTGGGCAACTCACTTAATTCTGTTTGTCTAAATGTCCTTATCTGTAAAGTGAGCTGGAGATGGAAATGGCAAACTACTCCACTATCTTTGTCAAGAAAACCCCCAAAAGAGTCACAAAGAGTTGAACATGACCAAGTTGACTGAACAACAATAAAAATCCTCACAGAGATTTGAACCTAGGTTTTCCCACACGAAATCCAGGACTCTTTAATTTGTGTGATGCTATCCATATTTGAGTCCTGGCTCATTTTCTTACTGTGGGACTTTGGGCAAGTTATATAACATGTCAAATTGTATAAAATGCAACACATTCCATAAATGTACAATGATGATTGATGATGATGATGATGGTAAGTGCTATGAAGTGAATTTAATTGAATTAGTAAAATTGAACTTGCAAGGCGAGTTTGTGGAAACTAGCTGATTCATCTGAAACAATTTGCAGTTTGGGAGATTGGTACCAAGTAAGCTAAAATACTCAATCTCAGTAGCTAAACTATCCCTTGGCATGGATAAGTAATAGATATTAAAGCATATTAATCTGCTGCTTAAAAAGATAACAAGAACAAAACAAACACCTTGGTTTATTTCCAGTCTTCAGGTTGAAAAGGGGTATTTAAATGAATACCCTGCCTTGCCAAATTAGGAGTGTTATTAGGAAAGTTGCCTTTTTTTTTCTTTATCTCTTTTTTCCCTACTCCACACCCCATAATCCTTATTTTTTAGTGCCCAATGAACACATTGGAAAATCCCTAGACAAGGCCATAGATTGTTGACTAGTGTCTCTTTATCACCATGTCAAGGTCTTTTAACATTTACAGCCTTAGCACTGGGTGGGTCACGTTCTTAACTGCTTCCTAGCTCTCTCAAAATAATGTTGGATATTTATTAATAAAATAATTATTTATTAGATGTTTTGAACAATTTTAATTATCCTTATTTTAAAAATGTCTTATTGCTTAATAGCAATCAACAAATATAAATAATAAAATAGAATAAAACTCCAAATAAAACAAAAAAATCAAAACTATTCATATACATATGTATACATGTTTTGTGTGTGTGTGTGTGAGGCAATGGGGGTTAAGTGACTTGCCCCAGGTCACACAACTAGTAAGTGTTAAGTGTCTGAGGTCAGATTTGAACTGGTCTCAGGGGTGCTTCAGGGCCAGTACTCTACCCCAGAACTATTCATATTTTGATAAAAGAAAGATAATTAACAACATTATAACTCCTTATTTGTTCTCTGTCCTCAACAGATCTATTTGGTATTAAAAGGCTTAGTTGATATTTATTATTCTTTAGTCCTGTTAGTTTGTATATTGCTTTTACTCTTTCTAATTTTATATAAATTTTCCACATTTCTTTGTGTAAGGAGAGTAAGTGATTTTTGGTGCCTGCCAAAGGTAGAACAAAAGTTTTATCTGCTTCTCCAATCTTAAGTGAAATTCCCAGAATGATTTTCATGAAACTAGGATAATGAGTTAAAAGTAAGATAATTCAATAGGGGAAGGAATTAACAGTTAGAGAAAACCGGAAAGAACGCCTTCAGAAGGTGAGATTTGAGCTGTTATGAAGGAAGCAATGGAAATTAAGAAATGTAAATGAGGGGAGCAGAGCATTTCAAGCATGGGAAACACCCTCTGCAAGGTACAGAGACAAAAGATGAAGAATCCTATGTGAGAAATAGGGAGTAGGCACTGTAGAGTGCATTGAGGGGAGTAAATATAAAGTAGCTAAAAAGTTAAGAAGGGTCTAGATTATGAAAAACTCTAAATGCTGAGGGGTGGAGACAGAGTGTGAGCTTTTGTTTTTACTATAGTTCGGCCTCCCACAGTCTGAGGGACAGTGAACTGCCCCCTATTTAAAAAGTTTGAAGACCCCTGGAGGATGGTGGTGTCCTTGACAGTAACCAGATAGGAAAATAAAAGGATTTGGACTGATGAGTTCAGTTTTGAACAGGTTGTATTTGAGATTGTGAGGGATAGAAAGTCCTATCCAAAAATGACGACTCAGAGATCACTCATAGAAAAGCAGAATTATTTATTAGAATCTCGAGAAGCGGACTCCATCCTGGTCTGTGAGCCAGATTCACAGCAGGAGAGAGCCACTCCCTTGAAGATGCTTTTTGAAGACTTTTATACATTTCAGACAAAGAACCTCCAAAATCTCACCCTCCATAGGTTGTGATTGGTCATATTTGGTCAGTACAATGCAGCTGACAATGTGATTTATAACCTCTCCGGCCACGCATAGGTTAACCCCTATTTGGGCAAAGGAATACAGCCTAGACCTGGACTGGAGCCTAATAGGCCTGATTTTACGTTAGCTAGCAGTCTCTGATCAATATGTGCTTAATCTGTAAGTTCTTCACCATACCTTACATCCACAAGATGAACCTGAACTTCCCAGTTTAAGACTCAGAAGGCTAGAGGGAGCTTCTTAAGCTTTTTCCACTTGTGATCCCTTTTTGCTGGAGAAATTTTTACATTATCCTGGATATATAGGTATATAAATCAAACATTTACTGATAACTCACAAAGAAATTTTTTAAAATTCTTTAGTATACATATAATTTTATCACTTATTAAATATAAAAGTAAATTTGCATATTAATGAAATGCATGTACTTGTTTATTTTTACATAAAGAATTAAAAATTGATGGAATATTTGATACCTTTTACTATTGCTAAATTTTTCACAACCTCCATATGGGGTCACATACTCACCACCCACAATTTAAGATTTAAAGTTCTAGGAATCATCTATATAGACATAATAATTGAATCCATGGGAGCTGATGAGGAGAGGCCCCAGGATTGACTATTGCAGGACAACCATTCTTTTCAGGCAGCAAAAGAGACTGAGAAGGAAAGATCTGACAGGTATGAAGAGAACTAAGAAAAAGAAGTGTCGCAAAAACCAGAGAGAGCAGTGATCCACAGTGTTAAATACTGCAGGATATTCAGCAGGGTAAGGATTGAGAAAAGGCCATTAGATCTAGCAACAGAGATTAGAGATCATTTAGAGAATGCAGATTCACTTAAGTCAGATTGCAAAGGATTTAGAATTACAAGAGAGTGAGAGAAGAAAAGCTTCCTAGTGTTGATTATTTTCTCATGGAATTTAGCCTTAAAAGAGAGGAGAGATACAGTAATTTTTTTTAAGATGGCAGACACAGAGGTGTTTTGTAGTTAGTAAGGAAGAAGCTCATAGATAGGAACAGGTTAGAAATAAGGGAGAATAAAAGTGATAATTGAAGAGGTGGAAAATCTGCTGGAAAAGATGGGAGAGGAAGGAATCAAGAATGCATATATGTTCTCTGATCAATTTTCTTATGCATTTTTTCTCTCCCACTGTGCAAAAGTATAGGAATATGTGCATGTAGAAGGACGAAAATTCCTGTGTTAGTTGTACTGTTTAATTAAGTCTTTTATTTTGAGTTAATGTGTCCTGTGGTTGGTCTGGTACTGAAAGTTTATAAACTATGATTTTTTAGTGTGATGTTTAATACGTTTGAGAGATGTGGTTTCTGGGGAAATAATCATTTTATTAAGAATACTAGCATTTTCATAATAAAAGAATAGTCTTTTGGCTGTCTCTCTTGGACCAAAGATGAACTGGGTTCCCAGTTTATATATCTTTAGAAAAGGGGATGTGCCTGAGGGGGAAATCACCTCTGATTGGTTAAGGAGTAACAAACAGAGAATGAATATTAAGAGATGTGGACTAAGTGCAGTGAAGGTCTTGAGATTCTGTGACATTGAGCACCCAAATCTTAGTCAAAGTGACTTATCAATTTCCTTATCACCTGTCTAACAAAAAACACATTTACCACACATATCTGAGTAAGTACAATGTTCAGGAATCCACCCATTTGCCTAAACTTTGAATTTCTTTACTCTGATTAAATTTTAGCTTGGGTACATCTTTGTCTAAGATTTCCCACACTGGCTGATTTCTAGATTAGAAAGTAGAAAAAGGGGACAAACCTTGGTCAATAACTAATAAGTACAAAATAGAAATAAGAATATTTCTCACTAGTAGAGAGTGAACCCAAGCCATATCTTCAATTTTGGGACAGCTTTCAGGAACATATTGGGGGACTACTTGGGCTACATTTGTCTTCTATGTATCTCTCATCTTTACATCACAATAATATTCTATTATACTGATATAGTGTAGTTCATTCATCTATTTCCCAAGTGTTAGGCATATTTATTGCTGTTTATTTTGTTTTCCTTGAAGAACCTATTATGTACAAAGTATAACATGAGACTCTTGGAGAGATACTGTGGGAAGATAATTAAGACATCATCTTTGACTGCATGCTTTACCTACATTATCTATAATGCAGACTGAACTTCAAGTAAAAAAATGCTATGAGAGATCCAAGCAAAGAAATATTATTTTTATTTGGAATAACAATATTTTAATGAAGAGGCTATTTTGAATGGAACTAAAGAATCATAGTGGAATAGTAATCATGCATTTAAAACCATTTATGAAGAACTTATAACCTGTACTAGTTATATAATCTTATTTATGTAATGGGGACATATCAGACTACCTCATATGTCATTACATATGTAGAAGACACTTGGTATATACATGGGCTACCATGGGGTTGAAAACAATCTTTTCCTATTGGTTATATAGCCAGAACTACCTGCATCTTTAAATCTACCTGACTAAATAGTTTTTTCCCTTCCCTACAGTCAGTCACATCTAAGAGAAAGGACTTGTTCATTCACTTATGGTAGGTAACAAAATGTAGTAAAAGGGGGGGGGGGGACCTGAAGACTTCCTTCCTTCTTAGGCCACATGATCCTGAAACACAGGCTTGGAATTAGAGTCTCCTTCATTTATTCATTTCAGTGCTAGGTGTGGAGTTCAAGTCATGGAGGTCTGGACGCCTAGTTCCATATTGGATGTTGCAATCAACCCAGCATGAAGGTCAGGGTTGCTGGATACTGACCTAGTGGGGGTTAATGCTATATAGGAACCTAGCTAAACTGTGAGGATAATCCCACTTTCCTCCCCAGAGAGAGAGAGGAATTTATGTATATGGAGAATTATGAGTCCTGATATCTGGGGTATATTGTGAATATTTATGTTTATCCTTGTTATTCCTTCGAAACAAATGCCCCTCTTCAAAAGCTAATTTGAGGTAAGTCATTAAATCAAATTGGAGTGATAGTCACTGGGCCTCTAAAATGAGGAAATACAACTGGTGGAGGCTTTGGCATGTGGCAGAGATAGTCCTCTCAGAATACCAAAGAACCCATGATGGGTAACTCAACAGTGATAAATATAGATCTGAACTTCAGGTGTGAATGCCAGAGAAACACTATTACTTCTATAGAATAAAGGAATTGGACTCAGTGAACTCTGAGCTCTAAATCTGTGATTCTAGGGTTTACAAAATTCTTTATACAAACTACCCTCCTTTGATCAACCTGCAAGGCAAAAGGCAAGAGTATTACAGGTATTATCATCTCTTTTTTTTTTCTTGGTCTAGACTTGTGATTTCATTGATAATATATATATATATATATATATATATATATATAGATAGATAGATAGATAGATAGATAGATAGATAGACATATATGTCTCTCTCTCTATATATATATATATCTATATAAATATATATATGATAAGGAGACTTCTCTCAGTGTAGATCAACAATGTTCATTAACTTGTCATCTTAGAGAGTCATCTGGGGGAGGTAAAAGTGGATGACTTTCTTAGTCATTCCAACAATGACTGAGACCCATCCTGATTGTAAAAGTGCCCTTCTGTTAAACAACACTGCTTTCCCACCTTCCTTTAACAGCTGAGATAATGAAGCTTCTGAGGGTTTGAATTCATAGCTACATAATGACAAGTGTCACAGGCAAGATTCAAACTCAGATCTCACATGTCTGCAATTCCGGTGTCCTTCTATTGAACCACACTCCCTCTCCTATTCACTTATAACTTGGGGCATTCATCACACTAACAATGGTGATTCATCATGATTCCTTGGTCTATGATCCTATACCAACTGTGCACTTTGGAATCCATACCCGGGAAATCCCTGATCTGTCTAGAAATCTCTGCTAGGCTCTTGGTTTCTTGAAAGACTCAGCTAAACTCTAATAGCCAATCTATGTCTCTTTGCAACACCTGATTCCACCCCCCCACCCCCACTCAGCTGCCCTTGTGAGATTCATATGGGCCTTGGAGACGTGAACTCCCTGGTACTCCATTAGTGAAATAATGATGAAAAACATTGCCTCACAGAGCAGTGTGTGAGCTGGCTATTAGAGAATAATTAAGGACTTCAGCAATTTAAAGAGCTAGATAACTACTATTAAAACAAATTTCTTTCATTAAAAAGATCCCTCAGGACTGTTAATGTTGGGGACTTGAAAAAAAATTGCTGGTTATCTTTCCTCTAGACTTTTGAAGATTGGCATTTATGTACCTTGGGTATATCTCTAACATACTCCTTTATTCTAAGAAAATAATAATTAAAAACAACTAACATTTACATAACATTTTTGTTTACAAAGTACTTTATATAGGATATTATCTCATTTCATTCAAACAACAACCCTGGGGGGTATGTGAGCTTATTATTCCCATTTTGCAGATAAGGAGGACTGAGGATGAGAGATTTAATGACTTGCCTGGGGTCTCTCTTGAGAAGTAAGTGCCTTGAACTCAGGTTTTCCCATGGCAGAAGTCCAATATTCTATTCATGACACCGTTTTGCCTCTCTATTATTATAATCTCTACCACCATTACTATAGCCT
Organism: Sminthopsis crassicaudata; assembly: GCF_048593235.1. Classification (NCBI taxonomy): domain Eukaryota; kingdom Metazoa; phylum Chordata; class Mammalia; order Dasyuromorphia; family Dasyuridae; genus Sminthopsis; species Sminthopsis crassicaudata. The sequence continues at coordinate 56,953,843 of NC_133618.1, read as the reverse complement.
TTGCTATGATGATGATAGCAATGACGCTATAAGGGAAGAATTAATCACTTTGGGTCCTACCCATTGGGAGTTAACTAACCTTTCTGTACTTAAGCCAGTCTGTTGTAAGCCTTCTACTTGGAACCCTTCCAACGTGGTAGGAGCTTGATTTGTGTTGCTTTGCATCACCTTCCAGAGTTTGATCACCTTCATGCTCCAGTGAGACCTTGAAAGAGGGATCTTAGATGAAAAAAAAACATTTTGTGTGAGTTTTTTCAGTTGTGCCCAACTCCCTGTGACACCATTTGGAATTCTCTTGGCAAAGATACTGGAGTGGTTTGCTATTTTTTCTCCAGCTCATTTTACAGATGAGGAAACTGAGGCAAACAAGTTTAAGTTACTTACCTAGGGTCACACAGCTAGCAAATATCTGAGGTTGAATTTGAACTCAGGTTCTCCTTACTACAGGGCTAGCATTCTCTTCACTAGCTGCCCATCTGTTGATACTAATAATATAATAAAGTTCTTAAGACATACTAATTTGTATTTCATATAACATTTTTATTTTTATATAATATTTGTATTTGTGTAATATTTTGTGTTTTATATAAAATATTTATATGCTTTCCAGTGGAGTTATTATATAAGTCTACTTCAACAATCTCTCATATAAATATTAATTTATTTGCATTGCTTTATAATCTCCTTCCATTGAAGTCCTCTTGTGCTGTTTTATCATGGCATAGAGGTGACCTGGGTCTCTGGAAGGGTATTCCAGCTGAACACAAGCATAGCTATGGTAGATTCTATCAAACTGGTTTTGAGATTAGGTCTAGTGATTTATTGTAAGTCTTCATCTCAAAGATCCTCCATGAAGACGCACAAAGGGATCGCAATCTTCATTGGTGAAGGGAACTAATGACCGTAAGAGTCAGAGATGGAGAAAGGAGATGAGTGGGGCAGTGAGTTCAGCTGACTGGGCACTTCCTCAAAATGGAAGAAGTCACCAATCAGAGGAGGGGGATCCAGGGACAGAGTAAACTTTTAGGGTAGTAGTAAACTGTTGAGGGATGGAAGAGAGATATTGCTGTTCGTGTAGTTCTACTCTACCATTACAGGTATGTGGAAAGGGTTTATTTTGTCACCGATTCAAATTCTTGTTCATGAGCCCCCATTTCCATAGAATTCCTATATCCTTTAAAGCCCTTTACAACCTGCTTCTACCCTACTTTTCCATTTTTACTCTTATGTAGTCCTTGGTTTAATCAAACTGGCTTTCTTGCTATTCCTCACACATTTCATTTCATCTTCTATCTTCATACCTGGAATAGATTGTAATTCTTGCCTAGAAGACAATCCTTGCTTATCTCTGCCTCTTAGAGTTCCTCCCTTCATTAAAAACTTAAGCACCACCTTCTTTTAGAAGAAACATTTTCTGATCACTCTATTACTAGTGGCTCTCCCAATGATAATTTTTCTATTTCGAGTAGTCTTATAGATGAGCAGATTGTATCCAGTAGAATATAAGCTCCTTGAGGAAAAGGATTTTTTCCCTAATGTCTAAGTATCCTAGGCACCTTGCACAGTTCCTAGCATATAAATACTTGCTGAATAATTTATTGAATTAAAAAGAGGATTTTCAAAAACCAGATCTCCATAGGAAACAAAGGGACTGTGATCACAAAAACAAAACAAAACAAAACAAAACAAAACAGTAATAGAACTAGATAAAGATATAATTTGGCTACTTTAGATTAAAACAGGCTATTTATCATATTAAAAAAAAAAAGAAAGATATCTTTAACAGAACATATATTTTCAATAATATTTCCTTCATCTCATGGAGGTCAGCCTATATGTAAGAAAGTATTTTGCCCTTCTGATGTGTGTGTACTCATTAAGCAATAATCATACTGAGAACCTGACTTTTCTACTTCTTTTGGTCAATTGTGGAACTGTGAAGATATGGCTTACTATACAACATCATCTCCAAAAGGCAGCTTGATATGTGCTCAGGTTATTAGCAGAAATATTTTGCAATGCTAGGGGGAAATAATAATAATTCTTAGTATTTATAAAGATTCAGTGGTTGATTGGGTATTGTCCATGCTTGAAAAGGACAAAGAGGACATTACTGCATTGAGGTCAGGGTACTTCCATGTCAGATTGTGGTTGATTAAATCAATATAAGTTTGAGAGGCTGTACCATAGATTGGACAAAACTAGTCCATCCGTATGAACATCTGGAGTGGAGATGTCTTTAAATTTGTGCATCTCACATTTTTATGAGCCATTGCAAGCTCAAAGAGCACATGCCATCTTTGCCATGTTGTGGTATACCATGTTGTATGGTCCTGTAACAGGTTCTCCTTCTCAATCTATTTTAAAGATCTTCAGAGAAACCTTAAAATCATTTCTTCTGACCTCCTTGTGAGTGTCTACCTTGTGTGAATTTTCCATGAAATAATATTTTAGGTAAACATATGTTTATCAATCAAATAAGTGGCCCATCAGAGTTGAACTCTCTGCAGTAGAGCTTAAATGCTTGGCAGTTCAGCTTGAGAAAGGACTTCGATGTCCATTACCTCATCTTGCCAGGTGATTTTCAGACTTCTAATGGAAGCGATCCCGTTTCCTAGCATGGTGCTGGTATATTTTTGAAGTTTTATTGACATATACCCATGAGGTCAGCATAAGGGCTCTGACAATCTAGTACTTCTTTTCTCCCTCACTTTCTTTTAGAGCCTCCCAAACACTGAGCTAGTTCTGGCAATGCATGTTAACTTCATCATCTTTGTGTCCATCATCCCATATGTATACTGCCAAAATAAATGGACTATACACAGCATTCAGAAGCTATTTGCAGTAACCATTGATTGCATGAATGTATGATATGTGCTGGCTGAAGATAACCTCTGTTTTCTTGGTCGGACCAAAATTAGCACAAGCAGAAGAGAATTGATCCATACTCCATTTCGTCTCCGTCTTAGAATCTGCTGATAGGGTGAAGGACAGGACAGCCCAGAATCTGGGTTGGGAAGGGCAGGCCAGACTAGGACACCATGAAGGGGGCATCTGCCAGTCAGGGGCCACCAGGAGTGCATTGAGCCTCTGAGGAAGAGGAAGAGAGAGGAACAGAGAAGGAGGAGAGAATGACTTCAACTCTGTCAGAATTTTTCCTAAGAACCAGACAGAAATAATGTCTGGCTCGGTTACTCCCCCAACATGAGCTTCAGACCATAGAAATATTAAGATGCTCTAGTTAGCTGCTCCATTTAGCATACCAACTGAAGGGACCTCTTTCTGTGAAAAGTTTTCACAAAGCCAAAATATCTGGAGTGTAGCATTCACCCCAAATGCCTTATCTGACATTTCAGCTAAAGGTCATTTTTGGAGTCATCTTTTGAAAGGCACTTTATATAATGGCTCACCTTCCTCATTCAGTAATTCAGCTCAATAGTCTCCAAGGACTTCTGGATAATAAAAGCCAAACACAAATCCCTGAAATATCCTACTTGCCCAAGATATTGCTATGGTACATATCCTGTCCATTTCAGTTTCCTCAAGTGTTTCCGTCTTTGTATTTGTAAACCCAGTGCCTGGCACTTAGTAAACTCTTAATAAAGGCTTATGTATTGATCGTGTTCTGCCTCCATGTACCTACACAAGCTGTCTTCTGCCTAATGTACACTTTCTACTAATGTGTCTTCTAGTGTCCTTTTCTTCTTTTGAGACTCAACCTAAGTGCTAATTCCTCTTGAGAGTCTTTTCAGATCTTCCTATTAGTGTTTTCTTCTTTCTCAAATATTTTGAAGTACATGGCCTTCCCCCATGTGATCTTGCATAATAGTAATCTGTGTTTTGTTTTTTCTCACACCCGAGTAGTATGTTGTATCTCTCTAGCAAACTGTAGGCTCCATGATAACAGGAACTGCATGGTTTTTCCTGAGTCTTTTGCGTTGAGCACAATGTTTTGTACATAGTGGACACTCAGTAGGCATTTGTTGAACATCTGTATAATGGTATCTCTCCCCATGGATATAGTAAGGAATTATTTCCAGGAGAATCATGACATGATGTAAGGAAATGCCTTGGAGACTGAATGTATGGACATCCTGTTACTGGTTCTAGTTGGTTTTCCATGTAGTTGGGAGAAGGCTCTTTCCATTGGCCATGTAGCCAAAACTGTCAGTGTTTTCAGAAAGGCTGGGGTCAGCTTCTTTTTCAGTCTTCTCTCCCCTGAGGATCACAATTTGTTCTTTTCTGTTCTAGGTACAGGGAGTGAAGTCAGGAACCCAAACTACAGGGACCCAAAGTCAAAATCTAGGTCAGGCATTTCAGCCAGCACAGCACCAACGACCCAAGATGCTAGGAGCAATCTTTGGGACATCAACTCAGAGGAAGAATTTATCCAAAATCTAGACCATATTTGGATATGAACTTGGTGAGACTGGTGCTATGTGGGAACTGATCAATGCTGTGTTGGAACTAAGCTAAGTTTGGAACCTATTTCCCCAAGTGGATGAGGTGATTTAGGAGAGAATATACTTTAGAGGTAATAGGGGGAGTGCTTGTTGGTTTTTTCTTGCTATATCTTTGAAGTATTGCTGCTGTTCAGTCATTTTCAGCCACATCTAACTCTCCATGATCCCACTTGAGGTTTTCTTGGCAATGACACAGTTATGATTTGCCATTTTCTTCTCCAGCTCATTTTATAGATGAGGAAAGAGAGGCAAAAAGGGGGAAGTTACTTGCCCAGCTAATAAGTATCTGATGTCATATTTACACTCATAAAGGTGATTTTTCCTGGCTCTAGGCCAGTACTCTATCCACTATGCCATCTAGCTGACCATTATATTTTTGAATTATCCCTTTGTAAAAACTATCTTTTACAGAAACTGAGGCACCTACAAATGAAATGAAAATAGGAAAGGAGGAGGATTGAATCAATGCCTGAGAAAAAAAGATATCCCTCAAACTTCTCAAGGAACCCTGGAACCCTGAAGGGAGATTAGCCCACCTAGCTCCAAGAGAGCAAAATATATGCTATAATTAAATTAAGGCAGATTGGTTACTTCCCCGAGTTCTGATTCTTTCATTGCACACACTAGGGAAGAAATCAACCTTGAAAATCAGTCCCTTACCAAGTAGATAAATGGATGAGCATCTGGTCTCCTTACCCTGGGCAAGGGCAATATTGAGTTAGTGAACAGCATGAAACGACTTAAAATGGACTCTGTCATTGGAATTATACAGATAGTGGGAAAATGTAAAAGAGAGGAAGAATGATCCATGTTGTCCTTTGTTCTTGAAGAGGACCAAAATGACGGTGTTAGAATCAAGCTACAGCATGTCTGATTGATTAATCAGAACTTGGAATGCTTTACCATAGGTTGGGCACAAATAGTCTGTGTGAACATTTTGGGTGCATCTTATTTTTCTTTGGAGCTATTTTGGAGCTGTTCATAAAGCACAGAGGCTTCTTTGATGCAGGTACACTAAGGTGGGCAGTTCCAGTGTCTTCCTTATCATGTAATCAATTCCAAAGTCCTTTGGGACTTTGTTGTTAAAAGAAAAATCCATGGCATAATTGATAGAATGTTAGGCCTGGAGTCAGGAAAACTTGAGTTTGAATCCAGCTTAAATCACTTAACCTCTGACTGTCTCAGTTTCTTCAAATGTAAAATAGGAATGATAATGGCATCTCTCTCCCAAGGTTGTAAGTACTATATTATCTATATTGGTTCAATCCATATATGCATATAGGTTCACCCAAATAACCAGGTGATTCTATTCTTCTCTGGGTTTTATACATCTATCTGATGACACCATGTTCCAAGGGCACTTTTATTTCTCAGACACTTGATGGTGACCTGCTTTCCTGTTCCAGAAGGAAGGGCTTCTCTCCTGAAAAACCTAAACAATGACTTCACACAATCAGATATGTGGGGATTGCATTAATTTTGAAAATGTCTTTTAAGAATTGCACATTTTAAACTTATATTGGATTGTTTGAAAATTTGAAACATATGGTTTTGCAAGGGTGAACGAATGTTGAAAACTATCTTTGAATATATTTTGAAAATAATTAAAAGCTACCATTGTGAAAAAAGTGTCTCCTAGATAGAGCTTAAGAATTCTAATCAATTCATAAAAAAGGAAAAGGACTCACTCACATGTGCAAAAATGTTTGTAGCAGTTTTTTGTGGTGGTAACAAACTAGAAATTGAGTGGATGCCCATCAGTTGGGGAATGGTTGGGTAAATTATGGTATATGAATGTTATGGAATATTATTGTTCTATAAGAAATGATCAGCAGGATGATTTCAGAAAAGTCTGGAGACTTACATGAACTAATGCTAAGTGAAGTGAGTAGAACCAAGAGAACATTGTACATAGAAATAACAAGATTATACAATGATCAACTGTGGTGGACTTGGCTCTTTTCAACAATGAGGTGATTCAAGGCAATTCCAATAGACTTGTGATGGAGAGGGCCATCTACATCCAGAGAGAGAATTGTGGAGACTGAATATGAATAGCAAAGCATAGTATTTTGGGGTTGTTGTTTGCTTCCTTGTTTTTTTCTTTCTTGTGTTTTTTTTTCCCTTTTGATCTGATTTTTCTTGCGCAACATGAATATGGAAATATGATTAGCACAATTGTACATGTTTAACATATATTGGATTGCTTGCTATCTAGGGGAGGGAGGAGGAAGGAAAGGAGAGAGAAAAATCTGGAACATAAGGGTTTGCAAAGGTGAATGTTGAAAAGTATCTTCCCATGTATTTGAAAAAATAAAAAGCTACATATTCTGAAAAAAAAAAAGAATTCTAATCTCTGATGAAACCATTTGTAGGATCAAGAAATCTCATGTTTGGAAGGCACTTAAAGAAATTCATTGATAGGAATCCCCTCTAAGACATCCAAGATAAGTGGACGTCCATGCTTTATCTGAGGATCTTCACATATTTTCTCCTGAGGCACCTTCTCACTCCGTCTCTCTTTCTACAGTCATCATTATTTACATTTGTTGTCTTTCTGATTAGAATATAAAGTCCTTGTGGAGAATAGCGGGAAAATTGGGACACTAATGTATTATTGATGGAGTTGTAAACTAAGCCAACCATTCTGGAAGGCAATTTGGAATCATTATGCCCACAGGGCAACCAAACTATGTATATCTTTTTGTCCAGGAATACCTCCATTAGATCTGCATCCCAAAAAGAACATAAAAAAGAAGACTGGATCTACGTGTACAAAAGTATTTGCAACAGTTCTTTCTGTGTTGGCAATGAATTGCATATTGAGGGGATACTTATCAATTGGGAAATAAGCTGTTATAGAATATGAATATAATGGAATACTATTGTGCTATAAATGATGAGGAAGATGATTTCTGAAAAACCTGAAAAGACTTGAATGAACTGATGCTGAATGAAGTGAGCAGGACCAGAAGAACACTGTACACAGTAACAGCAACATTGTATAATGATCAGCCATGATTGACTTAACTTTGCAATACAACGATCCAAGACTATTCCAGAAGACTCATGATGGAAAATGCTAATCTACATCCGGAGAAAGATTTGATAAGGTCTGGATGAATATCAAAGCATAATATCTTCACTTTATTTGTTTTTTGTGTTTGTTTTCCCCCCTTTTGTTCTGTTTCTTCTGTCACAACATGACTAATGTGAAAATGTTTAACATGATTGCATATGTATAAACTATTGCTTGCAGTCTTGGGAAGGAGAGAGGAAGGAAGAAAAATTTTGAAATCAAAATCTTATAAAAATGAATGTCGATAACTATCTTTACATGTAAATGCTATTTATGAAAAAGGAATATAAGATTCTTAAAGGAGAAGACTATTAAAAATATTTTTACCATTAATGATTAGCACAGTGCCTTGCCTATAATAATAATAAATATTTTTTCATCCATTCATTCACCTCATTCTATCTTTGGACAGCTTCAGTTATTAGATAAAGGATAAAATATGCCTTTTCCCACTTCCTCCCCATTATTTGTAGTTCTGTCCTTTGAGACTGAGAATTCCAATCCTTCTCATACAGGAAAACCATTCAGATTCTTGTAGCAAACTAATTTGTCCTTCCTCACCCCAGCCCTAGTTCATTTTTCCTCTTCCAGTAAAACATCTCTAGGCTTTTTCACCATTCCTCATATGGCATGTCCAGTAGGTCATTCACCCTATTAATAGCCTTTCTCTGGATGCTTTCCAGAATGTCCACATCATTCCCAGAACAGGACAGAAACTATATTCCAGATGCAGTCTCACAAGGATAAGAGTAGCCTGTCATTGAGCTGAACATTGAGTTTTTTTTTTTAATCCATCCATCTATAGACACCAAATTTCTCTCAACCGAATCTTTATGTCTTCAATTAACCCCATTCTAAATATTTCAACCAATGCCACCTCTTCCCTGCCCCAAATAGCTTATGATGCTCTTTTCTCTCTCCTCTGTATAAATTTATCTTCCTATTCTTCAAAGTTCAGGACAAGTCCATTTCTTGGATGAAGTTACCCCAACCATGATTTTTTCTTCCATTATTAAGCATCTACTGTATGCTAGGGATTGTGCTAAGGCTTGAGATGCAAAGAAAAGCAAAAAAGAACCCCTGTTCATAAGGAATTCATGTATAATGGGGAAGATAACATGCAACTAATTATAAATATGCATAATTTATGTTTATATTATTATATTACATATTACATTATTATTTATTAATATTATACTAGTAAAATATTAAATTATAAAATAATTATAAACTAGATAAAAGGGAAAAATTGAGCTACTTTGTATTTATGGAGATATGTCCACGTATATGTGCATGTCTTCTCTACTAGGATTGTAAACTCCAGTGGGCTCAAAGTACTTACAAGATACTCTCAATTTCTCCCCTGATGAATAATATATGTGTGGCATGTGTGTATTCATGCATACATACATGTATATATTTTACTTCAAGATTTCTAAAAGATATTACAAATATTATCTCATTTTATTCTTCTAAGAACACTGAGAAATAAATACAATTATTATCCTTTTCTTCATACATAAGTAAACTGAAGTAGATAATAGTTAAATGACTCCTCCAGGGTCACACAGCTAATAAATGTGTAAAATAGATTTAAGCTCAGGTTTTCCTACCTCCAGGTACAATGCTCTTTCTACTCTGTGACCTGGATAGCCTCCGTTTTGGACCAATCAGATTGTTTTACAAGATCTCAGATTATAGAATTAATTTTTTTCTCAATAGTTTTTTTTCCAAACATATGCAAACATAGTTTTCAACATTCATTTTATAAGTCTTTGTATTCCAAATTTTTTCTGGGTCCCTCCCTTACCTCCCCCCTGTCCAAGACAACAAACAATCTTATATAAGCTAAACATGTGCAATCCTTTTAAACATATTTCTATATTTGTCATGTTGTGTAAGAAAAATCCAGCCAAAAGGGGGAAAAGTACAAGAAAGAAAAAGCAAACAAAAAAGATGAAGATATTATGCTTTGTTTCACATTTGATCTATAACATTTTCCATCTTAAGTCTATTGGAATTGTCTTGGATCACTGCAGTGCTGAGAAAAGTCAAGTTTATCACAGTTGATCATCAAATAATCTTCCTGTTATTGTGTACAATGTGTTCTCCTGGTTCTGCTTACTTCACTCAGAATCAGTTCATGTGAGTCCAGGTTTTTCTGAAATCAGCCTGTTCATCATTTCTTATAGAACTATAATATTCCATTACATAGAATTATGACCTCATTGGGATTTTCTTGGCAGAGATAATGGAGGGATTTACCATTTCTATCTCCAGCCCATTTTATAGATGAGGAAATTGTGACTTGCTCAGGATCACACAGCTTTGAACTCAAGAAGATGTCTTGCTGATTCCAAGCCCACCGCATCACACAACTGCCCCATGAAGCTCTTCCTTAGCCTCTATTATTTCTTTGTGACAATCCATTGATCCTTCTATCTTATTTCAGTGTCATGTCCCAGATAAGACTCAATGGATTCCTCTTTGAGGGTACAGGGATTCTATCCTGAGAAAACTCTGGTACCAGAGCTGACTTTGATCTGACTGATTTCGAAAGCTCTAGGTTTCTCTGTACACATCCCTGGCAAATTTCTTCCCAAATAGAAACGAACAAGAGCCTCTTTTCACGTGTAAAATGAAGGAATTGGAGTAGATAGCCAGTCAGGTGACTCAATGGAGAGAGCTTTGAACCTGGAATGAAGAGTTCCTGATTTCACATCTTGTCTCAGACATTAGTTGTGTGACTCTGGACAATTCATTTAATCTCCCTCTGCCCCAGTTTCCCCATCTGTTAAATGGCAAACCATTCCAGTGTCTTGGTCAAGAAAATCCCAAATGGGGCCAGAAAGAATCAGAAATTATTGAAAAATGACTCCATAATAACTTGCAAACTTTAAAGAACTATATAAATACTACTATCATTTTTATCCTATTATTTTGGAGGTCCTTTCTGGATCTATGATCTCTAGGATTATACATTATATCAGTACATTGTATCAGGCAGAATATGACTTACAGTCTCATTTTTTCCTTCTCCCTTGCTGAAAAGCAGCAGGGATGACTAGGAGTCAGGTCACAGCTCTATCCTCACAGCTCTAATCCCTACACAGCTTGCATCTTTCATCTGTCTAATACACACTGACTCACAGACTTTTACTTCCTTGCCTTCTGTCACTGACCATCCTCCCATGCCCAGCCCATTCCCTAAACACAGTAGTCTTATTACCTCAGATAACACTTTGTAGTCTCTGGGTCTCCTCCTGATCTCCCTCCATTATTGTTTCCAGGAAGCTTCCAAACATCCAATTCAACTGACCCTAGTCCTGGGGGCTACCTTCTACAAAACAGTCCCTCTAGGCTGGGACTGTATCTCCCCTGGACCCTTTGGGACACTCTGACTACTTTTTTATTTCTTAAGCCCATAGGCATCCCAAGGCCTCAACAAGAAACTTTTCTTTATTGGCCCTTTTAATTTAATTTTATTCACTCATTTATTTATGTATTTATTTTATTGGCCCTTAACCATGATAATTACTTCCCCCACACACACACCCCTATGATTTATTGTTTAGATTTCTGAGCTTTGGCCCATCTCTGAGCAATTGCTGCCTCTTTACCTGGTCTCCTGATGTGTTGGTCATTCAGTAACTGCTGTAATTTCATGCTTTTGCCTATAATGGGATATAGACATGTATTTGGATGGTTCCTTCACCCTAGTTTGGCCACTATTATAGCTCCTAAGCCAGGAATGGCACTTGCCTCACTTCTGCTCCCAGAAATACTAATCATTTTACATCTCAGCTGGCAATTATATTGATTATTTGGTTCAGCTGGGAAAATTCTCTTAATTTTGTCACACAGCTATTTCATCTTCAGACTTCTGCTATTTATTTTAATTGCTCAGAGCCCTTCACCAGATGCTTCAAACAAACTGAAAAAAAAGAAAGAAAGAAGGAAAATAGGTAGCAGGAAATTTAATTTCCAAACCATTTAAGATACATTGGGCTATTATCATCTTTGAAATAATCAGCTTTAACCTGCTGGATGGTGAATAAAAGCAGTCCCGAAGGTGCATTAAAATGAGCAAGGAAATCTCTGCATGTTTAATCTTCTGGGTTGTTGTAAAAATGGCATTTCATTGGTCATCAACTCCTTGTCCTCAGCTACACTTCTCAGCCCCTTTGCAGAAATAAGTCTCAGGGACAATTCATCCCACTGCGCAATGGTTAATGATGCATGAGGCTATTCCAAGTCTCATAGTGAATGACAAACTTTCAAATGGTAACCTTCTGCAAAGGTACTATATAGGCAGTGAGCCATATTTAGAGCTTCTATCATCAGAGGCATCAAGGGGCCAAAAGAATGCTTGTGAATAGATTAGTGAGAGACAGCATAGGACCTGGGAATCCATGCTGCCTCTGGAGGGAGAAGGCAAGCTTGTCTCTGACACTTATTACTTGTGTGTTCTTGGACAATTACTTAACCTCAGTTTCCTAAAAGAATAAAAGAATATGGTTGGGCTAGATGAATCTGAGGTTCTAGATGTATGATAAGAACACTGGGACAACTTGCTATTCCTTTGAAATATATAATAAAGTTAACCTGTAAATTTCTTTTGTTTTATTTTTCCCCTTTTTCCCCTTTCCTCCTTTTCTCCCTACTCTGCCCTAGAGATGGCTATCATTAGTCACAAATATGTATAGATGTTTGTGTCTGTGTATATCTATGTATGTGAGATATATATATATATATATATATATATATATATATATATATATATATATATATGTACAAGTCCAATTCTCCTGTAAAATCTTTCCTTTCCACTTGCATTTCTTCTTCACTTTTTCCATCTGTGAAGGACTTAGATAATAATAGAGGGCATCCACATATCCAAAGCAGATGGCCCAGAGGTCCTGTGGGGCAAGGGGAAGAATTTCAGAAGAGGGTTTTTAGATCTTGTTCAGTTACTAGTTGTATGACCTTGAAGTCACTAATTGTGTGACTTCCTCTTTTGTATCTCAGTTTCCCATCCCTTCTCTGTTATAAAATAGAGAGTTGGGTTAAATGATATTTAAAGTCTCTTAAGCCTCTAAAATGTTATGTTCTACCCCACTCTGTTCTTGAAAACAATCCAAGGTCCTCATAAAAGTCTGAAAATATTAGGAGATACCAGGTCAATTGTCCCTCCAAACATCAGACAAATTAATTACTTAATCTTATAAAATGACAATGTTGGAGGTCTTTTCCAGTTCTAATCCATGAGTTTTCTCCCTATATATCAATGGTGAATCACCCAGAGTAAAAACCATTCCAAATCTCGACTGCCATGCTTAGAAGTTCATTGATTCCCTCTAACTCTTTATGTGCACTTTGTTTGCTCTGAATGCAGCCCTCTGTAATTCTTCCCTTTGACTACAGGATCTCTGGGCCATCTGTGGTATGTGGATGCCCTCTATTACTATCTATGTCCTTCACGGATAAAAAAAGTAAAGAAGAAATGCAAGTGGAAAGGAAAGATTTTACAAGAAAATTGGACTTGTACATATTTATATATCTATATATCTATATATATATATATACTCACACAAACATATATACATATTTGTATCTAATGGTAGCCATCTCTAGGGCAGAATAGGAAGAGAAGGGAAAAAATGAACAAAAGAAAAAAAAAGAAATTTACAGGTTAACTTTATAATTTAAAAGGAATAGCAGGTAGTACATAAAAGATTTGCAGTTTTATATGCCATCTTTATTATTATTATTATTTTAGTTTGTTATGGAAATGCTTATTCCATATTTGTTTACATTTTATTCCATAAATAATTAAAAATAAAATTAAAAATTTTTAAAAGAAGAAAAAAATAAAGAAGAATTGGAAGAAACCTCATCACACTGTTGTTCAATTTCATTGAGTCCAATCCTTCATTTTTGTTATTTGCCAAAGGTTACACGCAACTAGTTAAGTGTCAGAAATGAGATTTTAATCCAGACCTCAGTTTCATAGATTTAGAGCTAAAATGATCATCAAAACTAACCTTCTCATTTTATAAATGAGAAATTGACAGATGAAGTGACTTGTCCAGAGTCACAGCTTTTGCATCTGAGGAGAGATTTGAACTCAGGTCTTCCCAAATCCATGTTCAACACCTTTTCACTACTTTATTCTTGTTAAATTGAATCATAGTTAACACAATCCTGATTCTTTCAATGCATGAGCCATGAATTCACCTACTTTGACAAATGTTGATTTTCTGATTCCTTTAAGAAGTCAAATTTCCAATTCAAGCTGATTCATGCTATTTTATGCTGATTCCAGAGTTTTCTATTACTAGAGAATTTTGAGAGTCAACATGGAATTGAGTAAAAAGCACTGGATTTGGAATCTGAAGGCTTCCAGTTGAATCTCAAGTTGCTTTATTTCTCTAGACTAAAGTTTCTTTTATAAAGTAAGAGGGTTGTTTGATTGTTTTCAATCGTGTCCAAATCTTTATGATCTCATGTGGGATTTCATTGGCTAATCTACTGCAGGGCTTTGGCATTTCCTTTTCCAACTCATTTTACTGATGGGGAAACTGAGGCAAACAGGGTAAAGTGATAACTCAGGGTCACACTCCTAGTAGGTGTCTGAAGCCAGTTTGAACTCAGGAAGATGAGTCTTCCAGACTCTTGGCTCAGGGGGTACAGGCGCTTTATCCACAACCTACCTGCCTGTGGCGGGGGTTGTACCACAATGTTAAAGGATTACTCAGCTCACAATTCTTGGTATTAACATCTGCTATCTCCTAACTCTTTGGAAGTAGTATAGAATTTTAAAATAACCTGTAATGTATAGAATATAGGTGTATTCCCCAGTGGATCACAAATTGAGGGGATAATTTTCTATTTCTGAATAGGAGCTCCCTCCAATCTCACAGATACTTCTTATTTTAAAACTGTAGGCCCTAAAGAATCAAAATGATTTTGCTTAGAAGGAAAACTTTTTTTTTTCTTTTTTGATGGGGTAGTCTCCCTCTTGGTTCAAAACTTGAATTTAATTTTTTTTTCCTTGGAAAAGGGATATTCTTCCCTTGATCTTGCAGATCTCAAAATGTTGATTAGATATTAAATCAGCTCCAGGAGAGGAACTGAGGAAAGTCTTGTATTCTAGCAAGAAGGTATATAGTTAAATGCATGACCAACAGTAGTAGGTGGAGCTTCTAGAACTAGACTTTTTAAACTTTCTTATTTTAATTTTCTGGAAGATGAGCAGTAGGGAATATGGCGGCTTCAGAACATCTCAGCAGGCAGATGTAGATAGAAAGCTGGTCTTCTATTGAGCAGAATAATAATCGATTGTCATCCCTTTTTTGCTTTCTCTTTGCTGTATCTGTGTCAACACAAGTAACACTTGGGCCAAGACAGATATTGATTGATAATCCTTTTCCACCCTCATTTCAGGAAGAATTGTATGTAGTATATTTTTAGGATTATTTTAAAAGATTATTTTCAGTATTTTAGAAGTAATTTTTTATCAGGTTTTCTTTCCTAATCTTGGAATTTCCTCCGACATTTCATATACTTGTAAAGCTTTAATTTATATTGAGTTTATTTGAACATTATGAAGCTAATATTTTCTCTAATAATTCATTGTGCTTTGTGATTTCTATTAACCACTTCTGTCTCATGCCCACAATTGGGATTTTACTTTGTAGGTTTTAGCTTCTAGGCAGTCTTGCTGCCAGTGCCTAGGAGATTCTGCCCTCCAAAGATTGGTGATATGAACAGACTTGAGAGAAATGGCAGAGAATTGGTGCAAAAAGCCTTCTTCTGTTCTAGGACAGGAAGATAACAAGATCTATTTTTAAGATGTTTTCCAACTCTGGTTTTCTGACCTTTTATATTGGATTTTGTAGCGGGATTTTTACTTTGATATGTAGATGGTCCCAGGCATCTCAAACAAATGGATATTAGGGGCATTTTCCAGCTCAGTACAATCATGCAAACCTATTAAAAATTACTCTGTGTAATGAGGACGGTGAGATGGTGCAGTGAATAGAGCACTGGAATCAGGAAGACTCATCTTTCTGAGTTCAAATCTGACCTCAGACACTTATTAGCTGTGTGACTCTGGGCAAGACACTTTATCCTGATTATCTTAGTTTTCTCATCTGTAAAATTAGCTGGAGAAAGAAATGGTAAACCCAGGAAGTATCTTTGCCAAGAAAAACCCAAATGGGGTCCCAAAAAGTCAGATGTGATTGGAAAACAACAAATGGACTTAATCATCTATTCTTACCTGTTCATCTTGTGGCAATAAAAGTGTTAAAGCATGAAATACAGGAAGAAATTTAAATTCTTCTGGGATCATGCCCCCAAATCCTCAGTAATAAGAATTATTAACTTATTTTAATTGTTTTTTTTTCAAACCAATCAATGAATCATAATGATAAAAGCTGAATACACCTTTAGAGGGTGATTTGAGAATATCCAAATCACAGGTAAGATTTCAGTGGATGGAGATGGGAAAGGAGAACTTTCTGGTCCTAGAGAATGGGGAGAAAAGGCACAGAGATATAGGAAAATATGGAATGTGTTCAAAGAATATATTCAAAGAACTGAACGAGAACTTTGCAACCATATTATATTTCAATCCTCTTATTTTTTCTTTTTCCACTTGATAGTATTTTATTTTTTTCAATAACATGTAGTGATAGTTTTCAACATTCATTATTATAAGATTTTATGTTCCATTTTTTCTCTATCCCTCCCTTACCTTCTCCCCTCCTCAAGACAGAAAGCAATAAGATAAAGGTTATACGTGTACAATCATATTAAACATATTTCCACATTAGTCACATTGGGAAAAGAATCAGAACAAAAGGAAAAAACTGAGAAAGGAAAAAAAAAAGCAATAAAACGTAAAAACAGTATGCTTCTATCTGCAGGCAGACTCCATAGTTCTTTCTCTGGGTTTTTAATCTTCTTGTTTTATAGAGATCTCTAGGTGAGCATTGGAACTAGAAACAGAAAGACCTAAATTTAAATCTGGCCTCAGACACTTAGGGACTGTGTGAACCTGGGCAAGTCATTTTACCTTTGCCTCAGTTTTCTCATCTGTAAAATGAGCACAATAATAGCACCTACCTCCCATGATTGTCATGAGTATCAAATGAGACAGTAATTGG
The DNA here is from genome assembly GCF_048593235.1 of Sminthopsis crassicaudata. NCBI lineage: Eukaryota > Metazoa > Chordata > Mammalia > Dasyuromorphia > Dasyuridae > Sminthopsis > Sminthopsis crassicaudata. The sequence goes on along the minus strand of NC_133618.1, from coordinate 56,937,128 downwards.
AAAGTACTTGGCGTATAATAAGGCACTGTATAAAAGTTAGATATGATGATAATAATAATGAAGAGGAGGATCAACAGAGACAAGATTTGCAAAGCATTTGTAAGTCTTAAAGTATAATATAAATACTATCTTTGTTATAGAGGGGGATATTGACTCAAGTTAAGTCCCCTGCCCATGGTGTCACAGGTGTGGAGCAGGGACTCAGAGCTAAGTCCATTGATTCCAAATCTAGCATCTCTGCCATGCTATCTCTGCACTGAATATAGGAATATAATAATGGAAAAAATTAATCAAGCTAATTTACATTCCAACAAAACTTTTAAAGTTCACAGAACACTTTTCTCACAGCAATCTTGTGAAACTAGTAATGCCAGTGTTATTATCCTCCCCATTTTGCAGATGAAATAGTGAGGGATGAGTAAGTTAAATGACTTGTACACAGTGCATATGCACAAGTATAAGTCACATGCAAATGATGGAGTTTGGATATGAAATCCCAAGTCTATGCTTTAAGAAGGGGAATAATTTGAAATAAGGTTAGAAAGGTAGCATCATATCATAAAAAGTGAAAAGGACCTATAAGTACAAACATGTTTGTGGCAGCCCTTTTTTTAGTAGCAAGGAATTGGAAACTGAGTGGATGTCCTTCAGTTGGAGAATGGCTGAATAAATTCTTTCTCTGGATTTTTAATTCTCTTGTTTTATAGAGACCTCTAAGTGAGCATTGGAGCTAGAGACAGAAAGACCTAAGTTTAAATCTGGCCTCAGACACTTAGGGACTGTGTGAATTTGGGCAATTCATCTTTGCCTCAATTTTTTCATCTGTAAAATGAGCACAATAATAGCACCTACTCCTATGATTGCTGTATCAATGATGATCCAAACATCAATTATGAATGTTATGGAATATTATTGTTGTATAAGAAATAATCAGCAGAATGATTTCAGAAAGGCCTGAAGAGACTTACAGGAACTGATGTTGAGTGAAGTGAGCAGAGATTACACAGCAACAACAAGACTATATGACGATCAATTCTGATGGATGTGGCTCTTTTCAATGGTAAGGTGATTCAAGTCAGTTCCAATGGTCTTGTGATGAAGAGAGCCATCTACATCCAGAAAGAGGACTGTGAGAACTGAGGGTGGATCACAGCACAGTATTTTTACCTTTGTTGTGGTGTTGTTTGCTTGTTGTTGTTTTTTTCTTTCTTAATTTTTTTTTTCCTTTTTGATCTGATTTTTCTTGTGTAGCATGATAGATATGGAAATATGTTTAGAAGAATTGCACATGTTTTACCTATATTGGATTACTTGCTGTCTAGGGAGTGAGGGGAAAGGAAGGAGAAAATTTTGGAGCATAAGGTTTTGCAAAAATGAATGTTGAAAACTATCTTTGCTTGTATTTTGAAAATTAAAAAGCTATTATTATAAAAAAAATAAAATCTCATTGAATCCTTAAACAAAGAAAAAAGTCGAATCATACATTTGTTTTCCTTCTTCTTACTTCCTACACCAATCCATCTTCCATTCATCTGCCCAAATTATCAAATTCAATTAACAAACAAAATTAATTGTCTCCTATGTTCTAGGCACAGTGCTAAGTGTTAGAGATCGAAAGAAAGGAAAAAGCAAAACAAAACATAGTTCCTGCTGTTGAGGAGTTTGCAATCCAATGGGGGAATATAACATGCAAACAATGTGTACAAATAAGATACACATAGGATAAATTGGAGAAAATCTCAGAGGGACGTCATGGAGATTAATGAGGACTAATGTACATTGTGGACTTGGGCTAAGACTTGAAGAAAGCCAGGAGAGTTGAGGTAAAAATAAGAAGGGAGGACATTCCAGACATGCAGAAATGTTTAGAGATGGAAGATTTGGCAAGATCAAATTGACAGCTGAACAGAGTTTGGACTGGAATGGGAATAGACTTGAGGCAGGGAGACCAATATGTAGACTATTGCAATAGTCCAAGCATGAAGTGATCTTCCTAAAGCTTAGGTCTAATCAGGTCATTCTACTCAACAAACTCCAATGGCTCCCGGTTACCTCCATGGTCAAAGACAAAATTCTCAATTCGTCTTTAGCCCTTCACAATCTTCCCTTTCCTAATTGTCTAGTCTTCTTAGACATTTCTCCCTTTTACATAGTTCATGTGACAATGACACTGGCCAATAAAAAAGGAAACTGTTGTCACTGGCTCTCTGCCATGCCTAGAATTCACTCCCTTTTTTATTCAGCCTCCTGACCATTAAGTTCAATTCAATCTCCACCTTTTGTTAGAAGTCTTTCCCACTCTTTCCCCACCTTCATCTCCATAACTCATGCTTTCCCAATAAGATCACCTTCCATTTAACCTGTATATCTTATATGTGTATATTTGTTTATATGTTGTGTCTTCCATTAAAATGTAAGCTTCCTGAGGCTAGGAACCACATTCCTGCCTTTCTTTGTGTCTTCAGAGCTTAACCTATTGCTACAAGTAAGTACTTAGAAATGTTTGTTGAGATTCACAGGCTAATTTCAAAAAGGTCTGGAGAGACTTACATGAACTGATGCTAAGTAAGGTGAACAGAACCAAGAAAACATTGTACACAGCAACAAGATTATGGGATGATCAACTGTGATAGATGTGGCTCTTTTCATCAGTGAAGTGATTCAGGCCAGTTTCAATAGACTTTTGATGGAGAGAATTATGTGCATCCAGAGAGAGGGCTGTAGGGACTGAATGTGGATCACAACATAGTATTTTCACCTTTTTTGTTATTGTTTGCTTACTTGGTTTCTTCTTTCTTATTTTTTCCCTTTTTAATCTGATTTTTCTTGTGCAGCATGATGAATGTGGAAATGTTTTACCTATATTGCTGTCTAGGAAGGAGAAAGATAGGAAAAGAAGGAGAAATATTTATACACAAGATTTTGCAAGGTTGAATGTTGAAAATTATCTTTGCATGTATTTTGAAAAAAAGCTATCATAAAAAAATTTTAAATAAAAAAAAATGCTTATTGAGGGGAGGTGGAGCCAAAATGGCATACTAAAGGCAAGAACTCAACCAACCTATCCTCCAAACTGTTCTAAATTCCTTTAAATGATGACTCTAAACAAATTTTAGAGCATCAGACTATCCAAAAAGATAGAGTAGATAATTTTCCAGAGGAAGGCAACTTAGAAGGTCAGCAGAAAAGGTCTGTAACATTAGGATAGGGATCAGAGCACAGTCCTGGCACAGGCTATTCCAGAGAAGCCCCAGCTACAGCCCCCCAGCAAAGCAGGACTTCTGAATTGGCAGCAGTACTGGTGGCTTTCAGACCTCTCAGCCAAGAGACATCAAAAAAGACTTGGAAGGTCAGAAGAAAAAATGCTTGTTGACTGCCTGACTGACTTTAGAAGTCTTCTTCTTCTATACTTTGTAAATTAATATATTTGGGTTCCAATGTGTGTATGAAGTCTCATAAATAGTAAGAGGCAGAGTTACAATTTGCAGCCAAATTCATCATTCTTCCCACTAATTCATGATGGCTCCTAGAAGATGGTGCCATATTGCCAAGGGTCTTGACTGCCAAACTGAAATGTTTGGACTTTATCTGGTAAGCCATTGAAGGTTTTTAAAGAAGGAAAGTGACATAATCAGAGCTTTGTGTTATCTATCAGTCTACCTATAGATTCATCAGCACTGTGGTCAGTTCCATTGTATCTCTTGGTTGTTCTAAAGGGATTTTTGGTTAATAGTTTACATTACCTATCTTGCCTTCTAGTAAGGTCAAGATTTAGGAGGCAATAAATATTTCCATCCAAGAGAGTTTCATATCTGTTTATGAGCTCTAATCTGACAAGACCTCATAGAAAGGGAACTAGAGATAAAATAGTACCGACTTCAAGAGATGAACTTATTAGCTCATAGTTTTGCTTCCAGAAATCCCATTATTCCCTGTCTCTTATAGCTAGATATGTATTTTCAGAGATGCCTCACCACTCATGAAGTGACTCCAAATGGTTTTTCACTGTGCATTTTGTGAAACCCCTTACCTCCCGTGAACATTTCTATTATAGGAACCACAGAAGATTCCTTGAATAACCTTGTAAAGTTTAGCAACCCAGAAACCAGGAAGGTGAACTGTTCTTCACCTCAATGAAATATTCATTTCAAAATCATCAGGGCTTTTGAAGTGGATGTTTTTAATCACGTGAGCTCTTCACACAGCTTTGGTTTTCTGCTGTTCGAGCAGATTGACATAGAAACAGAGGTGGAGACTTTCTCTTCTCTCCTCTTCTGCACACCTGCCAAACGCACAATAGTATCTCAATAGAAGGAAAAGACAAAAGAACACTGGCTCTGGAGTCTTAACACCTGGTTTCAAATCCCACTTCTTACACTTATTCTTTGTATAACCATAGGCAAGTCATTTTTGCTTGTCTAAGCCAGTTTTCTCATCCATAAAATGAGAAAATGGGTAAAATCTCTTCCTGGTCCAAATCTATGATCATCTGACTCAAGTATGGGTATGTTTCTCTTCTCTCACAAATCACGACCCTGGTCCCTGAATGTTCATCTTTTAGAAGTGACCTTAAGTGGGTATTTTAATAATTTAATGCATCTGGAATTTAATCAAATGAATGCTGGTACAGCTCACAACTCATCTCCATCTTATCTTTCATGATTCTTATTCACATCCTCATTTAAATTCTCTAATAGTCTTACCCATCACACTATAAGGCTTTTTCTTGGTCTTTAAACTCCCCTGGATACTGTTGCCATGCTCTTTGCCTTGTCCCTCCTTTGTTTTGACTCTAACCAGCCCATCTTTTTCATGATCATATCTTTCCTAGATATCTTCCTTTATATCACCCCTTGCCTCTAATCATTTCTGGTAACATATTACAGCCTGCTTACAACCCTACATATGGTGTTGGTGTTCAAAAGAATGGTGGACTTTTGGATCAAGAAGCAGCTTTGGATCATGGAAGGTATTGCAAATTCAATCCTTTATACTTAGTTAGGGCCCCCACTCATTGTCTATTTACAAGTGTTCATTCCAGAAATATGTAATTATGGAGTATTTTAATAGCTCACTTTCATGTCTCAGAAGCAACTGGATTTGGAGATCAGAAATCTTGAGTTTGAATTTTGCCTGAAGCATTTATTAGCTATGTGACCCTGAGCAAATCACTTAACCTCTTTCAGCCTCAGTTTCCCCTTCTGTAAAATGTGAATAACATTACCTACCTTATAAGGTTGTTGTAGGGATTCGAATGAGATAATATAAATAAAACACTCAGCAGATCTCTTAAAATACTCTATATGTGTTAGCTATTATCATTATTATAGTATAAGTAATAGATAGTATTCATTTGTTTGGTTTTTCCAGAAGGAATTATTAGATTGGTTTCTTCAGAATGACTTATGGAGGAGCCTTTATAGTATTTGGGGGGAGATGGATGTGATGATCACAGTGTCACCCACCAGCAAGGGCATTTGCAGGACCTCATCATCTGAGTGAGCATCCTTTGAGCCTGAGTATCTGCTGAAATCTTCATTTTATTCCTCTGCCTGCTGGAGAATATAATATGGACTCTAATTGGAATAGGGAGTATTCATCTACAGAACTCATTACTTCAAGCAGAAAGCTATTTCTGTCTCCTCTGACATTTGCTAGCACTGTGTACCTCTTGCTGCATTTTCCCATTCTGATTTATGTTATAGTCATGTAGTGGGTGCTGGGATATCTTGACCTTTTGGCTTCTCTTCTCCCCTGAAAATTTTGGATTGAGAGGGGGAGGAGAGGGAGACAGCAGTGAAGAGAAGAGACAGTATTTGTGTAGCTATCTATATTCATGAATTACTCCATGCCCCAGGCTTTAGGAGAGCATCCAGATGTCCTCCTAATGTCGGATTATGAGTGTGACACAGTTACCGAATCCATGAAACAGAAGAGAGGAGACAGAGACAGGAGGGCACAGAACAAAGGGAAACATATGGAAAAAAAGAGATTGGCCATTTGATTTCATTGATATAGGGAATTCCCAAATGAGGACCCTTCCCCTACTAAGAGGTTAGATTTTTCCCTTTGACTTAGAGATGTTTGTTGCTTAGTGCACAAGTCACATTCTTGGGGCTAAGTTATTACTTGAATGTAAACCTTCCTGGTTTTGAGACCGGTTCTCCACCCTCTTCACTAAATGCCCAAATGTCCATGAAGGCCCTTGGGATTTATTTTGGCCAGACTGTCTCTATTTTACAACCCTGAATTGTTCATGTGTCTTACCTATTCTCTTCCTATTTGCACAACTCAAGTGTCTCTTGCTTCCTCTCCATCCTATTCAGTTCTAATTAGATAGTACCTATTTCCCTCCACTGTTTAAGCTCCAATTCTTGCCCATGATTGGTCTCTCTGTAGTGCTTGACTTCCTCTCCTCCCATCAAATTAGGCCTTTTTTTGGTTCTATGAATCAGCAGGATTTGCACTGATTCATACTCTTTTAAACTGTATAAAAAGCTGTCACCTAAAGTCACCCTTAGGCCACCAAAGCTAGGGCCATTAAGATGGAATAATGCCTTCACATCTCCAGGCTGGTGAATTTATCTGTGTTACCATGTTTCCCAGAGACACAAGGGTAAATTCATGCCTTTGAAGGCATCCTTCACCTAAGAAACAGATTGATTTAAACTGTTAGTTGGCTCAACTCAGATACTTTGAAGGAACCAGGTGGATTGATGTAATCAATTATTGAAAGTATTCCCAAAGTTGAAGAGCATGTTTAAGGAAGGAAAAATATTCCAGTAGGTGCTCACAGATCTGCTTCTGTATTGACTGAGGCTTGTTTTCTGCTTTGAATTCCTCCATTTTCTACTCACTGGGAAAGAAATTGGTCTATGTTTGGAAATCCATCAAATCAACAAATCATCATGGCTATCTCCCATGTCTAAAAAACTCTCTTCTGTTTCTTAAGTCCCAGACTTACTTCTGAGGCTCAGCTCAGGCCCTATCTCTTGTTCTTTTTATTTGTTAATGCTTTCTTTCTCTTCCCCACCCGCCCACTTAATAATATTTCATTTTTTTCCAATTACATGTAAAGATCATTTTCAGCATACACTTTTAAAAAAATTTATTGATTGATTTTATTTACAAAGCATATGCATGGGTAATTTTTCCAACATTGACCCTTGCAAAACCTTCTGTTCCAAATTTTCCCCTCCTTCTTCCTACCCCCTCCTCTAGCTGGCAGGTAGTCCCATACATGTTAAATATGTTGAAATATATCAACATACACTTTTATAAGATTTTGAGTTCTAATTTTTTCCTTTCCTCTTTCCCCTCTCTAATTCCCCTAGACAGCAATCTGATATAGATTATACATGTGTGATCATATTAAACATATTTCCAAATTAGTTATGTTGTGAAAGAATGAGAACAAAAGGTAAAAACCACAAGAAAGAGAAAACAAACAAAAAAGTGAAAATAGTCTGCTTCAATCTGCATTCAGATCTAATTCAGATGGATTCAGATTCCATAGTTCTTTCTCTGGATGTGGATAGCAGTTTCCATCTTGAGTCTTTTGGCCTTGTCATTGTATTGTTGAGAAGAGCTAGGTCTATCAGAGTTGATCATTACATAATGTTGCTGTTACTTTTCTTTCTCTTTTTCAAAGCATAGGATATGTACTTATATTTTTATTTGAATCAGCCACCTCCCCCCCACCCAAGAGTGAAAGCTCATTGAGGGTAGAGATGGCTTATTTTTTTGTTTTTCCGTCTCAAAAGCTTAGCACAGTGCCTGGCACATAGAAAACACTTAATAAATGCTTCCTGGTTGATTGATTGAAATGATTTCTAGGGTTTGCACACATGCATCTCTACCTCACCCTAGAGGGTGACAAAGAAAGCCTTCTTGCAGAAGATGGGACGTGAAAGAATCCAACATGGAAAGGTCCTATGGATTCAGTACACATGTATGTATGCACATATGTACATATATCCACATGCATGTATAAACACATGTAAATAGTGGTAAGTGGCAAGAGGTCCTTGTATAAACAAGAGGGGTTGTAATCCTTAAGTGACTGGGGACATATGATGTTCTCCCCAGAAAGTATAAAAGATTTTGGATAAGGCTGGTTAACTGTCAGAAATCGGAGGAAAAAGAACTAAAGGGATGAAAGTAACTATGGAGAGGAATAGGATTGTTGAAGCTTTGTCACTGCACCAGGCAGATGCAACTGTGTGCCTGGAAAACTCGAGTCTGGTGAGGACCAGAGCTTGCCTGAGAGACAGTGTGGCCATGTTCCTGGGGAAACTGGGAGGAACGAAGTAATTCTGATCTATTCAATGACCAACCACAATTCCCAAGGACCAATGATGATGCAGATCTTGATGCATCGCAACTACTTTCTATTAGAGAGGCGATAAACTCAAACTGTAAAATGAATGAATTGAATGAATGATGTATACTTTTTGGACATGGGCAATGTGGGAATTTGTTTTGATTCGTTATGGAGATGTGTTATGAAGGATTTGTTTTCTTATTTTTTTCCCCAATGGGGTGGAGAGGGTGAGAAACAACATTTGTTAATTAAAAAAAAAATTTTAAATAATGGACAACCTATCATTCTCTCTCTACCTCCTTTCTTTGATCAGCAAAGAAAAGTGATCAAAGGCAAGACTTGTTTAGAAGATATCTACACCAAGGGAGCTTCGTCCTCATGATCTTAAGTGATAGGATTCACATATATCCTAAAGACCAATACCTGTTAACTCCAGGATTTCTCCTTCTTTTACTGCAATATTCTGCATTATTTTGAATTAAGGAACTTGTCTCAAAATGGGAAAAAAGAAATACCAGTACAAAAGGTTTCCTCCCCATCCCTGACTTTTCTGTGTGGGGAAGTCTTCAGATTGAGGCTAGATGAATATTTTGTCAATGATGTTATGGAAGGAATCTCTATTCATATATATGTCGATGATGTCTAAGGGCATTGCTCAATTCTGAGAGTTTTGATGGATTCTAGGGCTCTGAATAGAGAGAAAATCCCACAGAATGTACTCAGGCATTATGTCATCAATCGTTGACAGAAGGGATGTATATTTTATTTTCTCTTATTATGTTACAATATTTTGGGGGGGAGGGGATAAGGACCATATCTTCATCTCTATATTTCCCACAGTGCCTATCACACAAGTCCTCAGTCAGTGTGTATATCATCATGAAGGCTGCTGGTTTGGAACAGCCCCCAACAAAATGGATGAATGAATTAATGAAAAAAAAAAGCAAAGAAGGAAGAAAAAAGGAAGGAAAGAAAGATGAAGGGAAGGAGGGAGAGAGGGAGGGAATGAGGAAGAATGGAAGAGAGAGAGAGAGAGAGAGAGAGAGAGAGAGAGAGAGAGAGAGAGAGAGAAAGAGAGAGAGAAAGAGAGAGAGAGAGAGAGAGAGAGAGAGAGAGAGAGAGAGAGAAAGAGAGAGAGAAGAGAGAGAGAGAGAGAGAGAAGAGAGAGAGAGAGAGAGAGAGAGAGAGAGAGAGAGAGAGAGAGAGAGAGAGAGAGAGAGAGAGAGAGAGAGAGAGAGAGAGAGAGATTCTCTGAAGGTAAAGCTTCTGCTTGGAAGGGCATTCCCTGTGACACCCTTAACCTCAGGACACCAGGAGACCTGGGAATTAAACAGCATCAAAGCCTTCTTCTGAGTATGTTAATCCTTCACCTTTCCCCAGGTCACAAATTTTCCACAATAATTGGTTCTGATCCCAACTAATTGCACTGCCGAGAGCAAGTTCTGGTACAAATTTCTGCAGAGGTGACAAAGAAATCAAGTGTTACTCCTTCAGAAGACTTTTTAACAAAAGATGACTGAAGACCCAAAGAAAGGAATGTGTAATGATGGGATTTTCTACTTCCAAGGTCGAAGACTTTTGAGCTATATTATGTTTTTGTAAACTATGTATGCAATGTTACTAAGTGGTGTAAAATACAAAGTAAATACTTACATTGTCATACATATAATTTGTGTATATGACTATATATGTAATCTTTCTGTTTCTAAATCTGTCTCTCTGTTCCTAACTCTGTGTCTCTGTCTTTGTCTCTCTGTCTCTGTGACTCTCTGTGTCTTTGTCTCTCTCTGTCTCTGTTTCTATTTCTGCCTCTGTATATGTATGTCTGTCTGTCCTCTCTATCTCTGTCTCTGTATGACTGTCTCTCTCTTTCATTCTGTCTCTGATCTCTCTGTCTCTCTGCCTCTGCTTCTGTCTCTCCATCTCTGTTTGTCTGTCTGTCTCTGTCTGTGTCAGCTAGGTGGTACCGTACACAGAGCACCTGGCCTGGAGTCAGGAAGACTCATAGTAAATTCAAATCTGCTCTCAGGTATTTACTAGCCTATGACCCTGGATAAGTCAATTAATCCTATTTGCCTCAATTTTCTCATCTGTAAAATGAACTGGAGAAGGAAATGGCAAATCACTCCGTGACCTAGATTATGCCACTGCAGAGTAAGCCATATACCTTTGTCCCCTGCTAGCTACACCTGGGAAATATTTGTCTTTTTAATCAACTGAGTCTGAGCATTGTGAAAGCAGAATGGCGTAATGGAAAAAGCACTGAGTTTAGGCTCAGGAGACCCTATTCTGCTTCTAACTACCTGAGCCTGGACAGCTCATTCCATCTGTTTAGGTTATCACTTGAAAAATGAAAAGGGCTAGACTAGGTGATTGAACTTTAAGGAGTCTTCTAACTTTAAAGTGGGGATTCTTGAACTTTCTTCATGTCATGGGGTTCCAGTCATGAAGAAAGTTCAAGAATCCCTTCTCAGAACCATGTGCAAACCTCATAGAATTAAAAATGAAATCAATCATATTGGGAAATAGTTATTAAAAAGGAATTCCGCAGTCTTCAGCTTAAGAATCCTTGTTCTAAAATAGTATGAAATTTGATAATCATCAAAGTTATAACATAAGGCACTACTAAGTCGCCTATTGGTAGTTAAGTGAATGTCAGCAAGAGCATTTAGTAGAAAATAGCCAGCCTCTGTCAGATTGATTTTGAAAATCTAAGCCTGAAGTGACAGCAAAGATCATAAAAGGTTTTCTATTTAAGCTGTTATAAATCACCTCTGTGTGACTAAATTTATTGGATCCTTTCCCGAGAGCAAGTTTTAGAATGAGGTGGGAAGCAGGAGGGCACGGGGGAAGTTGGAAGTGCCAAAAACTATACTTGCTTCTTCCACAATTTTTGAGTGCTGGCTCTTTGCCCATCCAAAGAATTACCAGGAATTCTATGGTAATTGAACTTTTGAACCAAAAGGGACCTTTAAGATCTACCAGGTCACCATTTTACATTGCAGAAAACCGAGGGCCCAGAGAGGCAAATTTACTCTCCAAGTATGAATAGTTAGTGGGATTCATAGTCTTATCGGGCTTTTAAAATGTTCTTTAATTATAAAAGATTGTGTGATACAGTAACATAATAGAGTAATCAGGGGGTTTCCTCATCTTTTTCAATGTTCTTTATTATTTTGAATTGCTTACTTGCAAGGAGGAAGCTGGTCTCAATATGAAAAAAGGAAATATCAATGCATAGTTTTCCCTACAGATTTCCTGGAGAGGGGAGGGAAGTCTTCATGCTGAGACTAGATGAATATTCTTCCAGTGCATCCCAATTCAGGCATGGAGGCACTGTCCAGTCCTGAAATTTTGTCATGATTCTAGGGTGCTCTTATTGGTGCCCGTGACTGGGGGGGGCAGTTCTTGGTTTTGTCACCAACTATCTTTGCCAACTTTTTAGGCATGAAGAACAATAAGGGATCCCTTCATCATCCCAAGTAAATATGCTTTAGTACTAAGCTGGAGAACATATGTATTCCCAAGAGCCAGCTGACAGATGCCCATCTTAAAAATGGTCACAGACAGGTCCATTGGGATGGGCATAAATGCCTGTGGGCTCCTCGAGGGCTGACCTTCCCCTGTGACCAGTAGAAGGGGGTGAGCCTTCTGTACATGTGGTTCAGACCACCCAGCACCAGAGAGCATTCTGGCATATCTCCCAAGCTGGCATATTTTCTGCCTTTGTGGGAGCTAACTGGCACTATGGAGCAGAGCTCAGACTCCACCTCAGAGATTCTCAGCCATTTCAAGAAAGGTGTTGGAATATTGCCCTCTCTGAAATGGAAGGCCTGGGGCGCCTGGTAGTCAATGGTATTATTAGCAAATCTCAGAGTTTGTATGAGTCACTGTTGTGGTGCAGAAGAAAGCACTAAAGAGTCCCCAAAGTCAGATTTGTATAATAACAACAACAATAATGATATGCATTTATATGCACTTGAAGATTTGCAGAGCTCCTGATATTTGCTAACCTATTTGATCCTCACAACAACCCCTGTAAAATAAGTTTTATTATTATCCCCTTTTTGAGGCTGAATGAAGAGATTGTTCGCACAGTTAGTAATTGCCTAAGGCAAGATTTGAACTCATATCTATACCTACTTCTAAATCCAATACTCTATCCATTGCAAAGCTTAAGTGCCTCTTAGGCCGAAGGTTTTCTCCTAGTTCTTATAATAAAGTTTGATAAAGCTATACTGTCCACCTGTTTATTATTGCCATCTATTTACAGCTCACTTTTCTGTTCTTATAGCTTTGTGGTGATGTCTTACTTGAAGTAACAGGCACTTGCACATAGTAGGTGATCAATAATTGGTCATTGAATCAAATGTGCAGAATTATCACTGGTAATCTGCTTAATTTCACTTATCCTTTCCTGTTTGTTCTGGGTCCTCAGATCATGTAAGAATGCTGCCTAAATAAATAAATAAATAAATAGATAAATAAATAAATAAATAAATAAATAAATAAGCCAATGGGTGGGTAGGTGGCAAGGTGAATAGAGTCAGGAGGACCTGAGTTCAAATGTGACCCCAGATGCTTATTATAGTTATTTGATCCTTAGTATCCTTATTGTCTCTTAAAAAAAAAAAAAAAAAAAAAAAAGATAAGACTTTTTGAGAGGCAACCCAGTAACTTAAATTAGGAAAGTGACATCTCAATCTCCCCCCTCTCCCCCACACTATAAAATGATAGATTTGATTGAGATCATCTCTAAGGTTTTTTCCTGATCTAACATTCTGTGCTCTGTGTTCTATGTTCAAAACGCCTATTCTGCTCTGTATCCTATGTAGCCTCAGCCGCGTAATGAGAGGCAGGAGCTGAATGACCTCTAAAGTGGCCTCCTTCTCTATCATATTTAACTCTGAGTCTCCATTCCCAGAAAAGTATAAATGCCTCTATCAGAGCCCTCCCTGAAAAATCTTTTGCTGACTTCACAGTTTTGCTGAGGGCTGACTCTGCTGACTCAACTAATATTCTCTCTAGTTCCCTGTTGGGCAAACAGTATGAAGACTTTGAGATTTTTTTTTAAGATTGTGACTAAATCTAACAGTACAATTTGCAGGTCCTTAAGTCATTTCTCCTGCTTGCCTATAACAAGTCTTGCTTGTGGAGAGCATGTAGGGGCCAAAAAGGTGAGAGACTATCTTGGGTCATTCAGATTTAAAGGCAGGAGTTTGGACAAAGTCTGTTAGGAAAAGCACAGGTCCTGATGCAAGAGCTCCAACAGCAAAGCGCAGTTACGTTTTGACAGGTATAGACCACTTGGATCGGAGAACGCTAAAGAGAATGATGTGGGATTCCTGAACTGAATGAGAGGAGTCTAGAGTGGGGAAACAAGCAAGGGGTCAGGAACGGAGACTGCTCCAAACCTCAATGACTCTAAGCCAGGTCTCTCCGGGGAACATGTCTAGGTCCTTTCCATCTGGACTTGTAGGATCATGTACACAAATGACAGTGAGAATTAGAAATAGAACATAGTGGTAGCTGATATAACACACATACACACACATATTGGTATATATATATACATATATACACACATATATATGTATATATATACATATATACCTATTATATATGTATGTATATATATATACCTATATGAAGCATAGGTGATAATAGATATAATTTGAAAGGTTGCAAAGCACCTTATATAAATTAATTAATTTGTTTTTGTATCCCCATTTTACAAATAAACAACCAGATTTAGAAGACTAAAGGTCTAGGGTCATAGACTTGAGGCACATTGCAAACCTCCAAATGTATTGCTCTATCCATTGTGATTATTGAATAGCAGTCACATTATAGCTTTAAAAAAAAAACCCCATCAACAAAAGATCTCTTTATAGCCAAACTAGAGATTTAGTGTCTGTGAGCTGAATGAGAAGAAATCCTTATATTTGATCTATATCAATATCAACTTGAAATTTCCTAAGGAAGTGGTACGTGTCAGAGAGTAAGTAACCCCTGTGGCTCTGATGTGTCCAAATCCAGTGAAAATATCTGGTATAACAATTTTGATTAGAACCTACTCCAATCTACTGGAATGGGATAAAACAAGCATTTATTAAACACTTAGTATGTGCTAGGCACTGTTCTAAGCACTTTATAAAGATTATCTAATTTATAGCCCTGGGAGGAAGGTGCTGTTATTATTCCTATCTTACAGATGAAGAAACTAAAATTAAAAGATTTGCCCAGAATCATATAACTAGTATTTTAGATTTGAACTCAGATCCTCCTGGCTCTAGGTCTAGCACTCTGTCCATGGTGCCACTTAGCTGCCTCTAAAGTACTACAAGCAATAAGCAGGATCTCAATAGCTCAGTGCTTCGATGATCCATCCCATCCTGCAGAAACATATAGAAATGCATACCAACAATGAGAGAATATTAAATGTATACTCACACTCCACTTTGAAAGTAGACCCAGCTAAGAGAGATCAATCAAATCAATAAATAGATAAACATTTATTGCCTACTATGTGCCAAGGAATGTGCCAAGGGTTAGCCATACAGAGAAAAGCAAAAGATAATTCCTTTTCTCAAGGAGCTCTCAATCTAAGAGAGTAAATAACACATAAATTACTACATACAAATCTGAAATTTGTTGTTGTTTAGTTAAACTTTTCAGTCTTCACTTATTTTGAGTTTTTTTTTTTTTTTTGTTTTGTTTTTTGGCAAAGATATTGGAGTGGTTTGTATTTCCTTCTCCAGATTATTTTATAGATGAGGAAAATACAACAAATAGAGTGAAATGACACAGCTAGCACATCTGAGGCTGGATTTGAATTTATGAAGATGATTCTTCCTGATTCCAAGTCCAAGATCTGTGCACTATGGTACCACATAACAGCTCAAACACGAAATAGGATAAATTGGAGATAATCAACAGAGGCAAGGTGCTAGCTGGGTATAACCCGATGTTTCAGTCTGTTAAGAAAATTTTATATCCTGACTCAGTCATTCAATGTGTTAATTATACCTCCCAGTTTGGTTCTATCTACAAACTGGATAAGCACACCCTTTCTGCCTTGATCAAAATCATTTATGAAAATGTTAATCAGCACGGATTCCGGTTCAGACTTGTGGGGCACTTGAGAATCCTGCCAAGTTGACACTGGGTTATTAATGATGTTCTGAGTCTGCCTGTTCAAACAGCTCCTAATTCATTTAACTAACCATCATTTCTGGCATCTCTTCAGTCTGTCCATCAGAACAGTGCAAGAAACTATGGCAAATGCTTTTTACAAATCCTGATGAACTGCAGCTCTACAACTTTCCCCTAATTCCTCAATGTAGTCACTTGGTCAAAAAAGAAAATGATAAATAAATGATAAATTCAATTTTTGCAGTTACTGATACCTTTTCTATATGCTCACTAGCCATCCCTTTAATAATAGATGAAGCAATGAGCTCCTTGAGACCAGGGACTGACTTTGCCTTTCTTTATGTCCCGAATGCTCAGAACAGTGCCTTACTCTTGTTACTGTTTAGTCATGTCTTAGTGACCCCATTTGGGGTTTTCTTGGCAAGGATACCAGAGTGGTTGGCTATTTCCTTCTCCAGCTCATTTGACAGATGAGGAAAGTGAGGAAAACATGGTTAAGTGACTTGCCCAGAGTCACCCAGCTAAGTAAGTGTCTGAGGCAACTGAACTCACAAAGATGAGTCTTCTCTATCCCCTCTGTCATTTAGCTGCCTGGTTCATAGTAGGTACTAGAATTTTGACAGGAGTTAAAGTGGTCTATAGTGCACATTTGGTAAAGGAATGGCAAACCATTCCATGTCTTTGCCAAGAAAACCCCAAATGGGGTTACAAAGAATCAGACGTGACTGTCATGACTGAAAATAGTTTGCAAGCACCCTTCTTCCCTTTTTTGGAAAATTGGGAGAATATTTTCCCTTTTGTGGTACCTCTCTAGCTTTCTACAACCTTTGGATGATCACTGACAGAAAGAATTCCCTAATAGCTGCTGCTTATAATACTTTAAGATTGGCAAGGCACTTTATAGTGTTTGTTGTGTGTGTTTCATGGTCAAAAGGAATCTGAGAGATGCACTCTGTTTTCATTTTTCTCTCTGTAGCAATGTACAATTGCTACATTCAGGACAGTAGAACTTACATAGCTTCAACATCTACTCAAATTCTTGTTCATGAGTGCCCATTTCCACTGGATCTTCTCCAAATGAATCAAAAATTTAGCATATGACATCATGCCAAGGTAAAGGGCATTTATTTGACACTCCAAGGTAAATAGCACAATGTTAAATCAAACAGGAAGCACTCACACCACCCATTTCCCAAACTACCACCTCCTAAATCTCCAGGGACCAAAGGCTGCCAGTCTTCATGTTTTCATTCCCCAAACTGGCTTATCAGCTGGCCATTGCAATCTGAGGAACAGGAAAGGGAATATTACAGACTTTCTCAGTGGATGAAAATTGAAGCCATAATATTTCTGTAATACCTCCTCTGGGCTACCTTCCCAACTCCCATTTGCAATAGTATATATAATCCCCAAAAAGGAGCTGACTTTTCTCCCTCCTTAGAGTTGATAGACAGCCATGAAAAGATAGTTTTCTAGTACTGTCAGTCATTAGCCCCAACTAGTGTGCTTCCTATTGATTATCTAGACTTAATTAGCTTATAGAAAATGTGTTTACCAAGCAGGTATAACAAGGACAGTTGTCACAAAAACAATCTCTCCAGGCTGACGGCACATTTCCTTTTTGTACACATGAGGTCCAGAGGAAGATTAGGCTTAAACTTAAAACACAAAGAGAGAGATAAGTGGACAGAAAATATATGGCAAAGGGGTAACTGTTCCTGGTGACTGGGTATTTTTCTCTTTCCATGGAGCTTTAATGAAATTTTTATTAGTTGTGGTCCTTTAATGGGCTTTGAAGATCAGAGACTTTCTGAAGCCCAAAGCTTGCACTTCTCTCTATCCTGAGGCAATTCAGACTGTGAAACTGCCTTTTCTAATTGGTTCTAACTTAGTCTGTCAGCATCTAATGTACATTTCCAAAAGCCACTACCACTTGTTGTTAATACCACTGAAAATATGAATTAATTGATAGTCTGAACTATCATCTGACTTAATTGATAGACTTTGAACTAATATACATAAGATCAAAGGTGTATCTGATTCTTTCAGCCAATCACAAGATATTTCCTGTGTGATGTCATCTGTCATTCAATAAACAAAGTACCTTATTCCTTTAAGGATTTATTTGAATCTCAGTTATACTTTTGATTGATTGATTCAATCCAGATATCTGGATCTTCTGTGATTAATTGGGGTAGGGGTAGAACCCTGCCTTTACACTCTGAGTAGGGAAGTTAGAGCTTTGCAGAAACCTTGTAAGTTCCTGGAGAAAAAAATACCTTCCCCTACCACTTCTACCAGAACGGGTTGCACCTTAATTAGAGGTCACTAAGGAGAAATGTCTCATGACTCTACTTGAGGAGTTCTGACCCTGGGGTCCTTGAACATGCTTTTCTTTTAAAAAAAAATTATTTTGATGACTGCATTTCAAATAACTTTTCCTTCACAATCCTCTGTATTTTATTGTACACATTAAAACATTTTTAGAAGAATTGGTCTGTAGGATTTGCTAGATTGCAAAAGAGAACATAATACATAAAAAGTTAATTACTCTTGGATACTAGAGAGAAAAATGTCTTCTGCTGTTAATTCTACTGAGAACATTGGTGCCTTACAAGCTGGAAAGCTCTTAGGAGAGATGCCTTCATTGATTTTAGTATGAATCATTTCAGCTCCTCATGTCCTTCTTTCTTCTCCCTTGATCTTGCTCCTTTGAGTGCTTCTTGTCTATGGTTCCCTCTTGAGAATCCATGCCCCTTTCTCTGCAATGTCTTTGTGGAAAGTACAAACTATCCTTTAATTACCTGCAAGTATTTCATAGAAGCTTCATGTTCCCATTTTCCAAATGGAAAGATTGAAACTCAGAGTTATAATCATACAACTGCTACCAGAAGCTCAAACCTGTGCCAGAGTTTTCATTACTCCTAGGAATTTGAGATGCCAAAGAGCAAATGGGTTTTGTTTAAAAAATTTTAAGGACAGGAACTCCTTCCACATCTCCAGGATTTAGCACAGTACCTGGCATATCTTAAGCATTTAAAAAATGTTTGCTTCCCTTCTTGTTCGCTTTCTTCCTTTCTCCTTCCATCCCTCCATCTCTTCCTCCCTCTCTCCCTTCCTTCTCTTCCTCCTCCCATCACTCCCTCCCCCTATTCTTTCCCCTCTCCCTTCTGGTCTCATTAATACTAATGGGAACTCCAGATTATCTGACTTTTCAAAGTTCATAAGGCTGTCACCTGGTCAAGAGTAGGGGAGATGGTTATGTAAAAGTTAAATCATTTTAAGCCAGTAGCTTTACATTGGGAGTCAAGAGTCAGGTGATTAAATATAGATCTTTTGTGGACCAGTTAAGGCGATTATTAGGTCTGAGAATCCTCAGGATTAAAGATCAGAACAGCCCATGGAGCTTTTCCCTTGGCAACAGGAGGAGCCTTTGTCAGGAATGTGGGGAATGCTCGTGTCTGCCCAAACTCAGACGGAAATGGATTTTGTGTCTTGAACGAACATTGCTCTCCGCCAGCAAAACAGTAGGCTGTCATATCTGACCTTCAGGCATTGTGGGATTTAGAACTGGAAGGGACCTTGGAATCAGTCCATTGTTGGACAAAATGAGGTCCAGACATGTGAAATGATTGGCCAAATGCCATTCAGAGTTGAATTATGGGTTACAGATTATGTTGACATTTCTTATGGAGGAAAATGATAGTCGTGGACTACCTATAGTTCACTGACTTCTTTATCACCAGCAGAATGCACTGACACTACTGTCTACACTCTTAATCAATCCATTTTAGGACAAGGAGAACATTCTTATGAAAGTACATGACTGAAAAGGTGCAGGATGTGTTCTGAACATAGACGAGCACACAGAGTCCTTTCACATCTGGATTCCTTCACAAGCTGCCCTGAAGAGCTGAGCTAGTCTGAGCTGAAGATGATGTCAGATCTCCCGCACAGGATTCTGGGGCCACTGGTATTAGGGGAGAAAGATGGGCAAAGGAGAAGAGAGACTTAAAGCCTATAAAGCTATAAGGGGTAGGGAGAGGGAAAGCACTTGTTCCTATGGCCAGTTGGAAGATTTAGGTTCAAATCCTGTATCTAATATTTATTTCATGTGTGTTGTTGGATTCAATGTCTTCCTCTGAAATATGAAGGGATTGGGCCAAATGATCTCTGAGGTTCCTGCTCTGTTTAAATTCAATGATGATCTGTCAGTGACCCCAGAGAACATCTTGTTCATTTAACCTTGGGCCAGAAATTTCCAATCAGAAAAGGCTTTAGAGATCAACTAGTCCAACCCCGTTATTTTACTTATAACTTGGGTTCCCAGTTAAGCCTGGAGCATTTTGCATATGTCTTCTCTAATTGGTGGAGAGAATGATGACGTGATAATTCTACATGTCCTATATGACAGAAAAAGTTGGTGAGAGAGAGAGAGAAACATACACACAGGGAGAGTCAGAGAAAAATAGAGACAGACAGACACACATACACAGAGGCAGAGACAGAAAGAGACAGAGACATAGAGAGAAATAGAAAGAGAGAGACAGACAGAGATGAAGAGACAGAGAGATAGAGACAGAGACAGAGAAAGACAGAGACAGAGACAGGGATAGAGAGACACACTCAGAAAGTTAGACACAGAGAGAAACACATACAGATACAGAAAGAAAAACAAATACAGACAGACATAGACACACATACACACGAAGACTGTTACAAGAAGTAGAGACAGAGACAGACTTAGAGAAAGACAGAGAGAAAGAGAAAGACAAAAGCAGAGACAGAAAGAGAGAGAAAGAGAAAGAGACAGAGAGACAGAGAAGGAGGAAGAGCGAGAGAGAGACAGAGACAGAGTTTTGGGACCAATTCCATGGAGGAGGAAGAAAAGATTTGACATTGGCCAATTTGCAGGGGAAGCCTGGTCCTCACTTTACCACCTCTAGCTTGTCTCCCTACAGATTTCAGTGAATTTCTTTGTGGGTGAGATTGGGGCCTCTTTCTTTGCTAAACTATCTTGATTCTACTAAAAGAACTCATTCATTCTCTGTATTTTCTCTCGTATTCTAAGCCACAGAACTCTAGTTCTGTCTGATTGGACAAATGGGTTTACTTCTTATGTATTATTTGTAATGCTCTTCTATATAATTTGAATTTAATGGGAAGGAGCCAACCCAATGGGTACAAACTTAGGTACCTTTGCTTTTAAGAGATAATGGGAAAATAACAGGAACTGAAAATTATACCCCTAGACCACAATAGGGGTGGATGGATGGAACAACACATAGATATAATTCTAGCCCAGTGCACTTTCAAAGGAGAACAAAGAGAAGGTAGCCTTGTGGCCCGTCCTCCTCCCTTCAAAGCCAGAACCAGCCTCCCATTGAGAGGCATTAGCAAGATATTAGAAATATCTAGCTATACCTTCTTTCAAGTCACCTATTTAGGCATCCCATGTAGCCATACACATCTTTTATGGGAACATACACCTTAAATATAGATAAAGAAAGTGAGAGCTTAGAGAGAATCTGACTGGATCAAAGTTACACAGAGTAAGGAGAAGAGCCAAAATTTCCACTTAAGTTCCCCTGCTCCTACTCCAGATCCAGTGCTCATCTCATTATTCTGAGAATTGATACAGGCTGAAAATATAAACTAATTAAAATAAGTTTAGATAAAGTTCTGGGCAGACCACAAAGGGAAGTGAGGATGTTTAGAGAACATTCCCAAACTTTGGAAATTGTAGCCAAAGAGTCTGGTACCTCCCCTTCTTACAATATGTAGATTCCCTATTCCTAGAGTGGATCCTGGCTTTCCTTTGCCTTTATTTTCCCTGTACATAATACTAGATTTCTCACTCCCTACCACTCCCATTTTTATTTACCCTAATCCCACATATAAGAAATTGCATCAATACCCATAATTCCCTACATCAATTAAATCATGGACTTTGATTAAAACAGAACAAAACCAAACAGCATAGTGGGTTCAGATGGCAGCTCTGCTATTTACTACCCAAATGAACTTTTCCTGATCTTCATTTCCTTGTCTGAAAAATGAGAGAATTGGGCTAAAGGAGCTCTAAGGTTAAATCCTAAATTCTTTCAGGGTTCAACTCAAATACTCTCAATGAAGCATTCCTAAATCTCCCATCTTTTTATGACAATATCTCTGGTGACATTTACAACATTCTACCTGACTTGATCATTATTTGAGAAGATACATGGTATAATGGAGAATATTTGTTCTCTTAGGGTAAGTTAAACATTCTCTCTATAATCTTGTTTTAATTTTAAATTCTCCCTTTGTAGATATCCCAAAGATTAAACAACCCTTCTTATCATAATATCACAAAATTCAAGTTAGCAAGCATGGAAATAAGTTCCTGAAAGTTGGTTTGGATTTTTGTTTTGTTTTGTTTTGTTTGTTTGTTCATTTTTATATTTTGTTTATGCTGAATTGTAGAATGATACAATTCTTTTATTTCATTTGATGGATGTCTTCTGTACTCAGTCTGCATGGCTAAAGCCCAGCAGAGGGGGCTGAAGGCTAATCCTACCTTAGCCATTCAAATTTTCCACTCTAATGACTGGTATGACAAAACTGTCACCATGTAAAGGGCTCAGACTTTTAGTTAGGGTTCATCTTGATAGCCTTGACAGGATCCTGATACTTTCAACAAAATGCTTGTGTTTTCCCCATGATGTGGCCACAGCCTCTATTGTACTTCAGGCTCTGATCTGTGTTTTTCAGGTGCATTGGGGTTGAGGAGTATGATGAGGTGAATACTTAACAACAAGGTTGTGTTGGCCCCATGCATAGGACATAGTATTCGAAACTCTAAGGAATCCTAGAGAGCATTTCCTCTTTCCTTTGATAGATGAGAAAACTGAGGCAAAGAGAGGCAAAGTAATGAGTAGCAGAGCTAGATTGTGATTTCAGATGCTAAGCCTAAAAATTACTTCCCCTGTACTAACAATATTTAGGAAGAAACGGATATGTTAGCATCCCCTCTCTGAAAAGAGCATCCCACCTTGTGACTCCAAGCTTCTGCTTCCTGTCTGGCAGGAATCAAGGAGAAAGAGTGACTGAAGACAATGCTATTCTTGCCTCTTTGTAATCCACCTCGAGATAAACCCACAGGGATACACATAACCCACTAGATGTGTACATGTATACACACACACATTTTATATCAACACAATTCTGAAAATCACATCAGAGTGAGGAGGCGGTTCCCCAGACAGTTCTTTCCACTATGCTGTTGGGTTTTGTTTTGTTTTAATTAAAGTCCATGATTTAACTGACTTAGGTGACTATTGATACTGATACAGTTTCTTATATGTGTGATTTGGGTAAATAAAAATGGGATTGATAGCTAGATGTGTACATATGCACACACACACACACACACACACACACACACACACACACATTTTACGTCAGCACAATTCTGAAAATCACATCAGAGTGAGGAGGTGGTTCCCCAGTGTATAGGCTGAGCCATGCTATTGTCTATGAAATAAATATAATTCCCCAAGGTAGTGTTACAAAGGGAATAGAACTCCTTTATATTTTGTGATATTATGACAAGAAGAGTTGTTTAATCTTTGGGATATCTACAAAGGGAGAAGTTAAAATTAAAACAATGTTTCTTTTTTAAAAATTGTACGATTTCATAAATAGTAGATCCCCTCTCTAATCCTGACCACATGCTATGGGATGCTGAATCTACACTTGGGTCATTTCCTGGGAAACAGGAATGCTCAAGAACTTGGCGTTTGGAGCTGATATAACAAACCCTGAGTAATGCTTTGGTCCCTCACCCTAGGAGAGTCAAAAGAGTGGGAAGGGTGGGGAGAGCTGTGTTATACTAAGTTAGAGAATTATTCACTAAACCAGGAAGTGTCCCATTCAATGAATTTTAAAGGAAATGACTCTGCCTTCTTTCTCTTTTCCTCTCTGCAGAACAGGTCAGGACTCTTTGATCTTTTTCCCAGAAGAAGAGGGACTAGCCTTCTCTCAATTTGGAAGGATGGCAGCTGAGAACATGCATAGGCTTAGTTGAACATGAGACTAGATCTCAAAGCTCTTGCTACTTCTTCTGCTTTGTGTTTCTTTGTCTAGCTCTTGAACAGCAATCCTTGGGTGGATATGTTTAATCTTGATGACAACTTTGTGAGTTTAAAAGTTCTTGGGTCCTCAGATGGTGCTGGCTATTACCGATTGGAGATGACCCACAGGAGGATGAACCTAACCCCTGTCTTGGCTTCCCAGAAGACTTGAAGGATTTGTTTGGACAGTGTAAAGCTGAATAAAGGTGAAATGTTGATTCAGCAGTTCTGCAAAATATTTTACATTCTGATGTTTTAAGTATCAACTTCCAGGAAAAGTATAACAGTGTAACACTCGCTTGCACACAAATGAGGTGGGTGGCAATTTCCCCTGGGTGTACGTGGCTTTGGTCTGCCATTCAAAACTCCATACCTCAATTCTTTCCCTCTCCATCTCCATCTCCATCTCCCTCAAGATCCTGCCTTGAAGTTTGTCTAACAAAGTGAAGTAAGCCTCTTCTTCACTTATGTGGTGTCTGGATTCTGCATTCTTTCAGCCAATTGGGAGTCACCTCCCCTTATAATCTTGTAAAGTCAGAAATTAAAAAAAAAATACATAGAGTAAGGCAGCTAGGTGGCGCAGTGGATAGAGCACCAGTCCTGAAGTCAGGAGGACCTGAGTTCAAATTTGATCTCAGACACTTAACACTTCCTAGCTGTGTGACCCTGGGCAAGTCACTTAACCCCAGCCTCAGGAGGAAAAAAATACATAGAGTAAAATACATAGGATTAGAAAGAAAAATAGTCATAATGAAATTGAGATTTAATTTTTCCCCCTTACATATATGTAAGTCGGAAAAACTGACCACCTCTCTTGGGTAGGAATGGGTATCACAACAGGAAAGACAGAGACACAGAGACAGGGTCAAAAAAAAAGGAGAAAGAGATAGAGAGACAAAGACAAAGATAGAGATAGGTAGATAGGTAGATAGGTAGATATTTAGATAGATAGATAGATAGATAGATAGATAGATAGATTTAATAATGAGAGAGATAGATGTAGATGGATAATCAGTAAATATAGCTAGATAGTAGAAATGATAGAAAGGGAGAAAAAGAAAGAAAGAAAGAAAGAAAGAAAGAAAGAAAGAAAGAAAGAAAGAAAGAAAGAAAGAAAGAAAGAAAGAAAGAAAGGAAGGAAGGAAGGAAGGAAGGAAGGAAGGAAGGAAGGAAGGAAGGAAGGAAGGAAGGAAGGAAGGAAGGAAGGAAGGAAGAAAGAAAGAAAGAAAGAAAGAAAGAAAGAAAGAAAGAAAGAAAGAAAGAAAGAAAGAAAGAAAGAAAGAAAGAAAGAAAGAAAGAAAGAAAGAAAGGGAGAAAGGGAGAGAGGGAGGAAGAACATAAACATTCATTATATGCTTAGAATGTGCCAGGCACTATTCTATACACTAAAGATACTATTACTACTACTACCACCACCACCACCACTACCATTTATAGGTACTTACTACGTGCCCTATGCTAAGGCACTGTGCTAAGCTGCAATTACTATCTCATTTGATCCTTACAACAACCCTGGGAGATAGATGCTATTGTGAGCCCTAGGCATAGGAGTGGGAGTACAAAGGGGCAGAGGATATAAAATAAAAAGGTCCTAGCCCTCTTGTTGGAGTCCAGGCTATTTTGGACTGAAGCGGGTTTACAGATGCTTGACTCTGGAGCTGAAAGGGCCCCCTTAGTGAAAAGGGAGTTGATCATTATCCCAGCTGACCAAGGACCAACAGAAATCACATTATTATTATTGTTGTTACATTAATCTTATCTTGCATGGGGGAAAGTAACAAGAATGAGGACAAAATCATGAGCATAGTAGAAACCGCCCTTTCTGAGAGTCATAAGATCTCAGTTCTATTTCTGGATCTCTCACTAACTGGATAACCTTGAAAACTTCTTCTTGGATTTCAGTTTCCTCATCTATAAAATTCAGGGGTCTCCAAAAACCCTTCTAGCCTTTATATTATATGACTGCAGATTTTTTGGTGGTGGATACTCTAGAACTGAACGTGGAAAGCATCCTCTCCTCCCATCCACCCTAAATCTTGATTTTATTGATTTGATCAATTAACTAATTGAATCTACCTTTCTACAGAGACAAACAGGAAGATGATATGTAAATAAAACATATTTAGTTTCATTCTTGGAATAGAAGCAATGTAATTTAGCTGTCTGTGGTTCTCAAGGTGCTTGCCAAAAGTTGATTGAATTCTTTTTCATTCTGAACATTTTCATTGTTCATTCAATGGTGATGTAATGAATATCTTAATAGTAGCAGGGGCAGTTAGATGGGATGGTGGACAGAGTGCTAAGTTGGAAGTCAGTAAGAAATGAGTTCAAATCTAACCTCAGATACAGACTAGCTGTGATCCTGAACAAGTCACATTACCCTGATTACCTCAGTTTCCTCATCTGTCTAATGATCTGGAGAATGAAATGATAACTAACTTTAGTACCTTTGTTAAGAAAACCCCAAATGAGGTCAAGGAGAGTCTGACAGGAATGACTCAACAAGAATGAATAATGACTTGACAAGAATAAAAAATGGCTTAACAAGAAAGAAAAAAAGAAAGTCATTGTGTTCCCTGCTTGGGGAGGGGAGATGCATGAGATAACTTTACTATCCTTCAGTGGCTTCAACTTTTTTTTTAAAGCTTTTTATTTTCAAAACATGCACAGATAATTTTTAACATTGAACCTTGCATAGCCTTGTGCTTCAGATTTTCCCCTCCTTCCCTCTATCCCCTCCCCTAGATGGCAAGCAAAGATTTCAACTTTCATGAGAGTAATAGGACTTATAAATTTGATTGAGAAATTTCTGAGAATCCATTCCCTCCTCAGTCAACAAATATTTTATTAATTCTATGTAGAAAATAAGAGAGATTGCCTAGATGACTTCAAAAGTTCTTTTTACCTTTAAAATTTAGGATTTCCATTCAATTAAATAAATTTTATTAAGTACCTGCCATATACTAGACACTGTAGGAAGCAGTGGGGATATGAAAAAAACCTAAAGATATAGCCTAGAAAGAGCTCATGATCTCATAAGGGAGAGCAATAGAAATAAGCAATGTACAGGATGAATAGGAAATAATTAACAAAAGAACACTGGAATTAAGAAAGGTTAGGGAAGAATGTTACAGGAAATGGGGTTTTCATTGGGACTTAAAGAAAGCCAAGGATGTCAGTAGAAGAAGTGGAAGAGAGAAAGTGCTTCAGGAATATGGGGGACAGGCAGAGATGGAGTATCCTCTTCATGAAATAGCCAGGAGACCATGTTAGGGAGTAAACATCCAAGTGTATAATAAGGCAGAATGTGGTAAATAACCAGAAAAAGAATCAACAGTGAACCTGACCCTCAAATTAGTATCAGAAGGCTTAGATTCAAATATTGGATCAGGACATGGGAAAATTACTCAAGTTTTCTCATCCATAAAATGGGCGAGACAGTCCTTTCATTGCTTACTTTGGGGGTTGTTGTGAAGAAAGTATTTTGAGGACTTTAAGATGTAATAGAAATGTTCATCACCATTTTATGATTTCTAATCATAACAAAGGTGGCTGGAAGAAATTCTTAGGTCAGTTCAACTTCTTGTGTTTTTGCAAGGCAGCTAAATCCCAGAGAGCTGGGCCAAGTCCCTCAGGGTTAGCTGAAGTGTGTTTTGGCCCTTATAAGGCAGATGAGTTCTTGCCAGATAAGTTTTCCTGCAATGAGATCCCTACCCTGTGAACAGCTCGAGGCCCTTCCTTTTATCTTCCTTGAAAGGGGAGAGTGCAAGGGGGGCCTGTTGGGATTTGGGATGGGAGTTCTAGGAAGCATGAGGCCTTTGCCAAACAGATGGCCTGACCTGTCAGGGGAGTGACCTTAGGGAATGACTAGACCAGTCAGGGAAACTAATCTCCCCTGCAGCCAATATGTTTAGGCAGCTGGACTTGTTGGTGAGGTGTTTGCAGACCCCGATTAGGTTTTCATTCTGATTCTACAATTAACTAAATGTCTGTTCTAAAGCAAGCTGCTGCCTCTCACTGGGCTGTGGTTACTTTATTTGTAAATGGAGATGCTTTGGACCAGGGCCATTGGTTCTTAACCTTTTCTGTGCCATAGAAACAGTTGTAGATAATATAAGCAACAGCCCTGTGAAACTCATTGGATACTTTAGAATAATGGTTTTAAATGCCTAAAACAAAATAGATAGAATTACAAAGGAAGCCAATTCTATAGAAATAAAGATGTATTTTTTCCCATCCAATTTCATGGATTCCCTGAAACATATCCATAGGATCCCTTGTTGTTTTTTGTCCTTGGTGGTTCATGGCATAGGGAGGTGATGCTATGCCATACAGATGAGTTGGATTTAAATGAAAGAGGGCTGTATAAAGTCACCAGCCTCACTTTCTCCTCCAGAGCTGGATCCAGTGACCAGATTAGATCAAGAAGACTGGATAGGACCCCTGAGATATCTATGAACCCCCATGTTTTTATTATTATAACTTTTTATTGACAGAACATATGCATGGGTAATTTTTTTTTACAACATTATCCCTTGCACTCATTTCTGTTCCGACTTTTCCCTTCCCTCCCTCCACCCTCTCCCCTAAATGGCAGGCAGTCTTATTCATGTTAAATATATTATAGTATATCCTAGATATAATATATGTGTGCAGAACTCTCTTGTTGCACAGGAAGAATTGAATTCAGAAGGTAAAAAATAACCTTGGAAGAAAAACAAAAATACAAACAGTTCACATTAATTTCCCAGTGTTCCTTGTCTGTGTGTAGCTGATTCTGTCCATCATTGATCAACTGGAATTGAATTAGATCTTCTCTTTGTCAAAGATATCCTCTTCCATCAGAATACATCCTTGTACAGTATCATTGTTGAAGTGTATAGTGATCTCCTGGTTCTGCTCATTTCACTCAGCATCAGTTCATGCAAGCCTCTCTGTATTCCTCCAGTTGGTCATTTCTTACAGAGCAATAATATTCCATAACCTTCATATACCACAATTTACCCAACCATTCTCCAATTGATGGACATCCATTCATCTTCCAGTTTCTAGCTATAACAAAAAGAGCTGACACAAACATTTTGGCACATATATGTCTCTTTCTGCTCTTTAGTATTTCTTTGGGATATAAGCCCAGTAGTAGCACTGCTGGATCAAAGGGTACGCACAGTTTGATAACTTTTGGGGCATAGTTCCAGATTGCTTTCCAGAATGGATGGATTCATTATGAACCCCCATATTAACACCCTCTAGAGTAGGGGTTCTTTAAAGTCCCTTCTGGCTTCTGCTCTGTGTTATTTCTTTAATTTCTATGCTCTAAACAGTATTTTAAAATTCATTATTATTATTTCCATTTTAATTTTTAAACATTTTTATTTAAAATTTTGAATTCCAAAATATTAAATCTTCCTCTCTTCTTTCTCTCTCTCTGTCCTTGAGAAGGTAAGTGATCAGACATAGGTTATACATGTGCAAATACATTTCTGTATTAGTCATTTTGTTTAAGAAGACTCGAATAAAAGAAAAAAATGAAAGTGAACAATTGCATGCTTCAATCTGTATTCAATCAATATCAGTTCTTTCTCTGAAGGCAGACAGTATGTCTTGAATCATTGTGTTGCTGAGAATAACTAAGTTATTCATAATTCAGTCCAACAATATGACTGTTACTGTGTACAACATTCTCCTGGTCTTGTTCAATTCACTATGCATCAGTTCATGTAAATCTTTCCAGCTTTTTCTGACATCATCCTGCTTGTCATTTCTTATAGCACAGTGATATTCCATTACAATCATATACCATAGCTTGCTTAGCCATTCCCCAATTGATGGGTATCCATTTGATATACAATTCTTAGCCATCACAAAAAGAAATGCTATAAATATTTTTGGTACAAATAAGTCCTTTCCCTTTTTTTTGGATGTCTTTGGGATTTAGACTGAGCAATGATAATGCTGGATCAAATGGTGTGCAATTTTTATAGACCTTTGGTTTAGCCAGCCTTTTAATCTCACTTCTATTTTTCTCTTACTCTTTGTCCTTGCCTCAAGACCCAGTCTCTCATCCCACCATGACCAATTTAATGCATATTTCTTCCATCAGAGGAAATGCAACCCAAGATAAATCCCAGGGAAGAGGAGAAGTTAGGAGCCAAATGGTGAGTACAGGGACTTCTGGAAAGAAATCTTTGTAAATTAAAAAAAAGCCCTTTAAAAATGTGAACTACAGTGAAATGATTGTGATAATTCATTTTTCTTTGGTGCCTCACAATTTACAATGTGCTTTCATCAATCCAACCTATGGAAATATTTGTACATAATGTAAACACCATTGGCTTAGAAATCAGCTAAAATATTCAAGCCAGAAACTGTCCCTAC
The DNA here is from genome assembly GCF_048593235.1 of Sminthopsis crassicaudata. Lineage (NCBI taxonomy): Eukaryota > Metazoa > Chordata > Mammalia > Dasyuromorphia > Dasyuridae > Sminthopsis > Sminthopsis crassicaudata. The sequence continues at coordinate 56,907,158 of NC_133618.1, read as the reverse complement.
CTCTCTGACCTCAGGCCAATCATTTGCTTTCCTTTCTCTGTGCCTCATAGTCCTTGTCTATAAAACTTTCTTTTTTCAGTTTCTATTTCAAAATCTTAAAGAAAACTTTTTTTGGGAGAGGTGAAGGAAGAGGATTTTTTTTTTTTTTTGGCCAGACCTAGAGTGCCATCACTGATGGTCCCTGAAAGTACTTTGAAATATTTTTTCTTAATTCTATTGAAATCTTTAAAGAAAAAATCATCTTCATATCCCTGCTCTGACCCCCATCCAATGAGCTATCTCTTGTGTAACAGGGATGATCCCATTGGCCCTTTTCCCTAGGGAATGAGCCCTGGCTCCTCACCAAAGGACATGACATTGACTTCCTTCTGTGGGACATGAGCTGCATCTTGAGATGACTCATAAACTCCTTGTTTATTTTTACAAAGGAAGAAAGAAAACAAAGAGACATTTGTAAAACCTAGGAGGTAGATGCTATTGTTACTCCCATTTTACAAATGAGAAAACTGAAAGGAAATTAAATGACTTGTACACGATCACACCTCTAGGAAATACCTGAAGCTAAGTGTGAATTCAGGTCTTCTCGACCCAGAATATGACTGGTAATTGTAGGCATCTGCTCAGTGGACTATAAGAATTATAGAAAGGCTTTAGACTTCTCTCTCTTTTTAGCTAAGCAGTACAATTTCTTTAAGCCCAAGTTTTCTCATCCATAAAATGGGCAAATATAACCCCTCAGGAGATTGTTGTCAAGAAAGCATTTTGAAGATTTTAAGACATAATAGAAATGCACATCACCATTTATATGATTTCTAATCAGAATTAGACATCTCAGAAGTTCAGAAGTCTCACAAATTCATGTTTCTCTCCTAGGGCTAGTTGATATCTATGGTGGATCACTATTCATTGTTAAAGAATTTCTTAATGTCAACAAATTCAGAAGTCTTTTGGGGTCTTTTGTGTTCTAAACATTTCTTTTATAATAAAAAGAAGAAATAGTTGTACCATGACCAATATCTCTTTTGTACATTTTCTAAAACTAATCTCTTTTAGGAGAGATATTAGAAATGGGCCATATTTAGTCTCTGTTTTAGAGAGTTTTCTTTGCTTCCCTAGTTGAGAGTAAGAGTATAACAAGTCAGAAAACCCAAGAATAGTCTAATTGATTTGGGTAAAGTTGTCCTCCGGATGAATCTAGGTTGTGTATGAGCCCTTTTCCTAGGATGGTCTCCTCCTGGATAATGGTCTCCTCCTCCTATTAATAAAATTGATAAAAAGAGGAAAGGAGAAATTTGGCAAAACTATGTAATGCATCAACCCTGATTGATAGCAAATGCAGTATTCCACATCTCTAGTCTTGCATCTCCATTTTAAATATTATTAATCATTTAACAGATGAAGAAACTGAGATTGTGACTTACCCCACTCCCGCCAATGAATCAGCAAAAGAAGAAAAAGTTCTGATTACCAAGACTCTGTCTTGCTACAATGGTCCTTTCCAGTTTTCAAACCAAAGCAAGGGAGATTTATGAAAGGTTTCTCCAACCAACCATCTGCCTATTGGGGTTGCAGAAAGGGCTAAGGAAAAAATGGTGGGAAAAAGTAAATAAGAGAGGAGGGAAAAGGGAGGTAAAGTAGTCGAATAAGAAGGGTGGAGGGAGAAGTTTAAAAATAGGAAAAAAGGGAAAAACAAAGCAAGGAGGGATGGCAGAGTATTGTATCATCCTTCTGTGGTAGAGGGACATTAATTAGACAGTCAAGTGGTTAAGCTAATCATTTTCTGGATTTAGGTATATGTCAAATAATGATTTATTACAGGACAATATGTTTTTGCCAACAGATGCATTTCTTCCAATTAGGTGTTGAATAATAAGGGTCAAGGAGATTAAAAAAAAAAAAAAACAACCTGATGCCAAATTAAAGTGCTCATTCAGGTCCATTGCTTGGGAAGACTGAGTTGCTGCGATCCTCTGACTGATGCTCTCTTTCAAATGGTCTCAGCCTTTCACCTTACAGTGGGAAGAGGAAAACATTTTTATTCAGGGCCTGAAAGAGTCCTGCATCCCAAATGCACCCATTCAACATGACAGCTCAATACATCAACTCCCCTATCCTCCAAGCCAGCTTGGATAAAGCTGTCAGCTTTCTTTCAGAGGAAGAATGCTATTCTCATCCCAAACTTCTCCAGGCCTTGTAAGTGGGGTGCTGGGGCAGCGCCATTGCCTGTTCACGAGACTGGAAACTTTGAAGTCAATCTTTGACTCCTCTTTCCCCTTCATCTTTCTCATCATTGGTCATTGATTACTCTTTGAAATGACTCTTGAAGCCATCTCTTTCCCTCTCTGCTCACTGCCAGCCTCAAGTTCAGAACCTCCTCACTCTAAGACTGGTTCATTGAAATAGCTTCTTAACTGATCTCCTTTCCTTCAGCCTTCTCCCTTTCAATTCAAACAGCGTGAATATAATAGGCTTAAAGATATTAAATCTCTGCTTTGCTGATGACTGGCTATGAGATATTGGACAAGTCATAACTACCCAATAGTGCCTCATCTTTCCTCATTCTTGGTTTTCTCATCTGTAAAATGGGAATAATGGCATTTACAGTAAGTACCTTTTAGTTTCTTGTGCTACAAGAAGTAAGATCAAAGTGTACAGAGCTGCAGGTAAATGCATTGAGTGAATGGCAACTTATTCATCAACTGGTCAGGGTAACGGAACTAGGGAAGCCCTTTCAGGCTTGAAAGAAATAAACTAAGGGATCACTGTATCACAGAGAAGAGGAATGATAAAGCTGAAAGGAAATGTCAGAAGTTGTTATTTTTTGTTAATAAATATTATTTCAAATGCACATCAGCAATGATGTCATACTTTCCATCAGTCTCAGCATCTTCACTAGGTCCCGGTTCAAATCTAAATCTCAGAGGACTCTGTCATTTTTTTCCTACTTGGCCCTTCCAGCTCTGACATCCTGTGTTCTAAGGGCCCTCCCAGTTCTGACATTCTATGGCTGTGGGTCCTCCCAGCTTTCTTTCCAATTTATCCCCTTAGAGAGTTGTCTGCCACACTGAGAGGTTGGGGACTTGCCTGGGATCACATAGCCCTTATGTGACAAAAGTAAAACTTGAACACATGACAAAAGTAAAACTTGAACACAGATCTTCCTTGTTTCCAACTTGGCTTCCTAAAAGGCTGGTTCTTCTGGCATTTACTAACTATGGGACCTCGGCAAATCACTTACCCCTTTATATATTACCCTCATTTTCCCCATCTATAAAAAGAATTGGACAAGGAAATGGCAAATCACTTCAGCATTTTGGCCAGAAAATTCCAAATAACATCACAAAGAGGAAGACATAACTGAAACTACTGAACAACAACACATTTCTTTTTTGTTCTCAATAGTATTTATTTTCTCAAATGCATGTAAAGATAGTTTTCAGCATTCATTTTTGCATTCCAAATTTTTCTCCCTTTTCCTCTCCCTCATCTCCTTTCTCCCCAAGACTATCCAACATAGAAACAACCTATATCTTTGAATGAGCATTTGGTTCCACAAGGCTCCCATAAAATTGGATCCCACAAGGTGAATGATGCTCCCTTTTTCAGGATTGGTGTGGACACTCATCACCCCAATACCAACCACAATCCTCTGTGCCTCAGTAGATAGTCTCATGGGTTGCAGAGCCTTGTGCAGGATGGCTGCATGGGAGCAGGGGCTTCCTCCCCAACATGGTAGACTTTCCTTGGCTTAATCCTGTGTTCTTTTCACCCCTGTTGGGAATTGGACCCAAGCTGCCCCCCAGGGTCCAGTTGCCATGACATTTCTCTCCCAAGGGCAAACAGATCACAGAATTACCCTTCCACAAAGCCGCCTTTCTCTGACCCTCCACCCCCATAGCAGCATAGTTGGACATTCTTGGGGAGCAGGTTGTTGGCTGCCATATCTCTCTGTACCTATGCTAGGTCTCACCACTATATTGTTGCCAACTCAATTTGTTCCATGTGGCTATTCCTAGCTATAGTTCTGGCAAATCAACAGAGCTAAAGTTTTGTCTTTAGTCTCTCCTTTCTCTTCTTTACCCCATTTATGCCACATTCCCTCCTCGCCCTACATCATGTGTCTAATGCTCTTTCTTTGTCCAGATTTGGGGAGAAGATGAGTCCATTTCTGAGCTCCTTTGGGACTCTGGACTTCCTGTCTAATTCAGTCTAATTCTAATTTTTATTGTTCATATTTTGTTATGACTGTTGCACTTTGTTCTCTCTTGTATTTGTAGCTTTTTCCCTCCCTTTTCCCATGAAAGGAATTTCATTTCTTCAGCTCCCTGCTAATAGGATTTCAAATAGCAGTGAGCAAACAAGGGTCTTATTTGGGATACTGATTAGTTATCTAATCCAACTTATTCATTTTATATATGTAGGAACAGGAGGGAGAAGGCTTGTTCAGGATCGCACAATTTGTCAGAGGCAGGTGTAGATCCTTAGTGCAGAAAAAAACTAGATTTAGAAGCAGAGAATCCGGATTCAAACTTTGCCTTTGCTACTTACGTGTATAACCTTGCCTCAGTTTCCCCATCTGTAGAAACCATCCTTCATCTCATGAGGTTGGGGGGGTGATTCAGGGGATGGGGATCCTCCTTAATTTCTCCCAGCTCTCCATCTAAGATACCAAGTCTCCAAATCCATCTCTCTTGCCCCTGAACTACATTCAGCTGCCTCTTCAGGACCCGGTAGGTGGGCAGGTGTTGGCTGGAGCAAGGTCTTCCTACCATTTATTAAGAAGGAAGCCCATTTCCTTTTCTTTGAACAAAAAGTCTTTGGCAGCTCCCAGCTGTCAGAAGCACAGCGGGCAGCCTTCACAATCAGGTACTCTTGGAGCAGAGGAGATGAAAGAGACTCACTCTATTCCCCAGAGGTTTCTCAGTGGAATCCAAGCCTGGCTAATCTTTAGGAAATTGCACTAATGAGCTCAGTCAGAGGGGACCCTGCAGGAGGGATCAGGCTCTCATCTTAGAAATCACATCGGAGTCCTCACAGCTCGAATGACCCTGAAAAAAAAAAGGCCCATAGTCCCCTTGAAGAAGAAAGCTCTCAGCTTTTGGAGAACAGTGGGCTAAGCCAGACCTCTGGGGGCTGATCCCCTAATTTCCCAAGTCCTCAAAGATTACATGCAATTAAATTGGTTACTGAGCAGAGAATTGTAATTTGCAAAGGATCAAAGGAAAATAGCTTGGGCTTTTGTAACAAAGACTTTTTTCAAGAGAAGAAAAGGAACTTTATTTCCATTAAAAAATATAAGCTGGCTGGATATGGTGGGCCAGTGTCTACCATCCCTAATACTGGGGGATAGTGAGCTTCTTGGATCATTGGAGCTCCCATATTATGGACTACAGAGGGGCTAAACCCCCAAACGTATCAGCACTTAGTACAGCACTAACAGAGTGAGCCCTTAAATGTGGAGGGGCACGATTCTGACTAAGGAGGGATGAACCAGTCTCTATTAGAAATAGAGCTGATCAGTAGTGGGATTGGGCCAAGAGTGGCTGCTGCTCCTTCACAGTGGGTGCAAGAGGAAGATCCAATTTAAGCAAAAAAAAAAAAAAAAAAAAAAACTGTGATGATAGATAGATAACATTTATATCATGCCTTAAGGTTTGAAAAGCCTTTTACAATTCCTGTCTCATTATCCCACATTGTCCTCATTATCCTCACAACAACCGTAGAGGGATGTGTTATTATTATTATCCTCATTCTACAGGTGAGAAAATTGAGGCAGAATGATTTCCTCAGGATCACAGAGCTCATAAATGTCTGCAGCTGCATTTGAATTCAGGTCCTCAGATCTTCCTGATTGCAGGATCAGAACTCTATCCATTATTATTTGAAACATGTGTATGGGCAATTAGGTAGCTCAGTGGATAGAGTGCCTGACGAGAAGTCAAGAAAATTTGTCTTTCTGAGTTCAAATCTGGCCTCATACACTCATTAGCTGTGTGACTCTCAGCAAGTCATTTAACCCTGCCTGCCTCAGTTTCCTCATCTGTCAAATGGGCTAGAGGTGAAAATGGCAAACCTTTCCAGCATATTTGCCACAAAAATCCCAAATTGGGTTATGAAGAGTCAGACACGGCTAAAATGACTGAACAAAAATATATGCATACCTATGTGCATTATATATACATACCGGTGTGTATATATAAACATATATGATCATATATAAGGTATATACACATCATATGTAAAATATATCTATACACTATATATTTTTATATAGGACATACATACTCTATATAGGTAGAGATTTATAGATCTACAGTTATAGATCTAAATATATGTCTAGATACCTATGCCCACATATGAGTTTATATACACATTCAGATATATGAAGTATATACACACATACATATGTGTGTATAGGAAATATATATATCCATACATATACACACACTCACATTTTCTGTTTAGTTCCCATCCCTTCTCTTATTCTTGGGAATACTGAATACTTAGAGATTGACCAGATTAACTAACATTTGCACAGAATATTCTTGATGAGGAAATCTCCTTATTCTGAAGGGTTCTTGAATTTGGTTATATCTTGGTTCCCCTTTGGTGGTCTGGCAAAGCCTATGGAAACTTTCTCAGGATAAGAGCAAAAATAGATACATAAAACAAAATGCACAGGAAAACAATTATATTGAAATATGGTTTCAATATAATTGAATTTTTAAAAACTCCTTCATGAGTCCCAGCTTAAGAATCTTTGCAGATGGTACAGTTCCAATTTAAGATTGTCCCATGAGGTTCTCCTCAAGTCTGTCAATGCCTAGGAAATCTCCTGTAAACTAAATTCCAGGATTATTTTGCCTCAGGATTCAAAATCTCCCCTCCTTTGCCCGAGAGATTGGCTTTTTCGAGCATTCATGAACTCGCCTTGTGGGACAAGTGAGCTTGCACATGCCTTCTGCTACGTCGTACCTAGAGCAGTAGTTCTCAATGTATAGTCCAGAGAATCTTGGGGTCTCAAGATTTCAGGGTCTAATAATTCAAAATTAATTTTTTTTCTAATGGGATAAATATCTATAAATATAACACGCAGAAACAAAAACTCTTTGGACAAATTCTCAATAATTTTTATTGGGATACTGAGAACAAAAGTTTGAGAACCATTGATCTAGAGGAAGTCTATCAGCTTCCCAGGAGATGCCATCGTTTGGGCCTAGGAGCCACTCTCAAGAATTCTACTTGCAGGCAACTTGCCAACTCCTTTTTGTCCCAACTTAACAAATTTCTGGTTCCTGGGAAGATGGACCCAGGAGAAGTTCAAAAGAAGTCAGATTAGTCTCTGTGCTTCCAAGAACCTCCAACAAGAATCCATCATCCTGAATCCCATTCAGCCAATCAACTTGGAAATAGCCCCAGGCCCTGGGACCCACTCAATAATCCCTATGTTCTCACAGCAAGGCTCCAGTGATCACACCCACAAGAAGGAAGCCCTCAGATGTCTCCCAACAAAGGGGTAGGGCCTTTAAATAGCCTTCAGTCAATAAACATTTATGATACATTTACTATGCCCCAGGGATAGGTGATAGACAAAACCATGGTTCTTGCTCTCAAGTAGTCCTCATTTTCGTGGAGGAGACAAGATGTTAATAATTTTACATATAAAATATCTACAATGTAAATGGAAGGAAATTTCTGAAGGAAGGTATAAGTAGAGAAGGAGGTGAAGAGAAAGAGGGAAAGGGTAAGGTAAAGACAGAGAAAAAAAGATCCTTTGCAGTAGTGAGATTTGGATTGAAACATCATCAAGATGACTGGGAGCTCACCAAATTGAATTAAGCAACTCATCTCCCTTTATTTGAGAAAAAGGATGATCCTTCCCCTCATGGAGTTTATATTCTAGGAGGAGTGATAAAATAGTGACATTGATCAAAATACAAAGGAGAGGATGGCAAGTCAGTCAATGAACATTGGGTCTACTACGTACCAGGTGGGAAGACAGGTGGCATTTGGAACCGTTTTCATGAGTTCAAATCAATACTCAGACATGGATTAGCTGTGTGAAACTGGGCAAATCGCTTACCTCTGTTTACCTCAGTTTCCTCATTTGTCAATGAGCTGGAGAAGGACATGATAAATCACTATAGTTATCTTTGTCAAAAAAAAAAAACAACAAGAAAAAACTTAAATGGAGTCATGACTGAACAACAAAAATGTGGCACACACTGTGCTAAGTGCTGGGAATACAAAGAAAGGTAATGAATAGTTCTTGTCCTCTAGGAACTTACAGTCTAATGGGTGAGACACCATGCAGACAACTATATATGAACAAACTTTATACAGGAGAAATTGGGGATAACAACAAAAGGAAGGCCCTCAAATGAAGAAGGATCCGGGAGTACAAATAACAGCATTTTTGTAGGTTTGTGATAAATGGGAGGTACTGGTTACCTACTATACTTCTCCCCTCTATATTCTCCTTCTCATCTTGAGGGAAAGGGGTTTTAAAGCTATCACTCCCAAGGTAGATGGTACTCCCCCCATTCCCTAGTAGACCATCTTCCAACAAGTTACTAGGGTGAAAATATTCATCACCTAGTTAATCTAGGGATGAGTCTTTCCACATTTAGATCAGCCTCAAACAGAAGACCATAGATCTGTCACCTGCTGGACAGCTTTCCAGCTTGTCAGGGCTTAAGAGAGCTTATATTCCATTGGACAGCCTTCAAAAACCCATAATCACATTAGACTTCAGATGAGGACACTGGTGGAGAAGGGGGCATTATTAGTATGAATGCCAATTTCTACCAAAGTCTTCTTTTGATGTTTTGACCAAATCGTTAAAGGGTCTATATACTAAAGTGGAAATTATAAAGGTTGAAGAGATAGTCCATGGATTTATTCTTTCAATACCCAGCTAGGAGTAATTTTCCCAAATAACAATTATATCTATCTACTTATTTATCTATCTATCTTTCTGTCTATCCATCCATCTATCCGTGTCAATATCTATCTATCCACAAATCTATCTGTATGTATGTCTTTCTATCTGTCTATCCATTCATCTGTCTCAGTATATATCTATCCATCCACACATTTATCAATGTTATCTATGTATCTATCTGTTCATCTGTCTGTCTGTCTGTCCATCCATCTATCCATCTCAATATTTATCTATCCACACATCTATCTATCTATCCATGTGTCTGTCCGTCTATTACACATCTATATTTAGCTCTCTATCATTTGTTTGTCTATGTAGTTCTCTTTCTAATCTGTCTATTTGAGTACTTATCTATTATCTATTTATGATCATACCATCCCCTCCATTTTATAGATGAGAAAACAGAAGCCCTGAGAAGTAGATTGTTTATGCCTACATAAGTAATAGACGGTAATCAGGACATGGAACACAGACCTCTGGAACAGCCAGAAAGTTGAGAATTTAATTGAAGGAAATTCTAATTTCAATTAAAAGTTAATGAAAATACCGAAGTGATACTTTTTTCTCATCTAAATTTATATACTCCCTGAAATCTATTCTTGCCTCTTGGGGGTCCATGTACTAACAGGTTAGGAACCCATGGGCTGGATGATCTCTAAGGTTTCTTCCAGCTCCGACATATTATGTTCCAGAGATACTCCCAGCCCCCAATCCTCTGAATTTTGTAGACTAAAAGAATGTCTGTGTCTTGCATTTTTCACCTACTTTTTACTTATCACCTTCCATTCTTAGTCTGAAAAGATGCTTCTGTATTTTGCTTCCAAGCTCAGTTAAGCAACCTGACTCCTCCTGCATTCCAGATTTCCCAGGTTTGGTAATCTGATTCTAATCCCCTGTGTCCTTGTCACTTCCTGTTGGCTGCATCTCTTCACCCAGATCTTGATCTCTGTGTTTCTGACCCTGATCTGGTCAGAGTCAATGTCACTTGGCATTAACCCTCCCCTCCCCTCCCCTTCCAGGCCCACCATTCCTGAAAGAGAGCAATGTCTCTCCGGATGAATGGCTGTGAGTAAATTAAACAAACATTTATTGAGTGCATATGATGTTGCAAGACTTTGTACCAAGCAATGCAAAGATCCCTCAGAAAGAGTTAAAATGGAATCTTTCCTTCATACTTTATTAGGGAAAAATAATGCATTTAATCATCAAAACAGCTAATATTTATGTAAGCTTTATAGTTTACAAGGCAAGTTGTATAAGTTATTTAATCAACATAATAATCTGAAGTAGATATTCTAACTATTACCTCCATTCAATAGATAAGGAAATTACTATTCAGAATAAATGATTTGTTGATGATTACACAGCTAATGAGTGTGAGAAATGAGATACAAAACCTAGGTTTCTCGATTTCAACTCCAGTGTTCTTTCAACCATGATTCTATATACTATACATAAAATTGAAATGAATAAAATGCAATGAATGTTTATTTATCTATTGTGTACAGAGAACCTTGCTAGTAGCTAGGAAATATATGAAGTTTAAATAAGACATGATGCATACCTTCAAGAACTGTATAGTTTAGTAGAGGGGATAAGACACAGAAACAGTCATGATATACAATATTCTAAAGTTCTTTCTTTAGCAACTCTCTAAAGTGTTTACCAAGTGATTATGTGTGTGTGTGTGTGTGTCTGTGTGTTGATGGACAAGCTCCACAAATTCAGCTAATGGATTTACATGTCATAATCTGGACAATAGCCATTCTTCATTCAGGTGTTTTTTTGCTTTGTGGGACTTTTATGGAACATTAAGTCAAACTCTTTTCAGAGCTCTTCCAGAAGGCCCTGCAGTTCTAGGATTTGAAGGAATCAGCATAATGATATTTGCTTATAGGATCATCTGAACCATTTATATGCAATACCTCTTCAAGATGAATTCTGTGCTGCATTTTTTCATGGTAGTGGCAAATATTTTTGTAGCGCATGTCTTCCTTAATAACCAGAGGATCATCAAACACAGATATCTCTGTTGTTTCATCTTTCACAGATTATTGAACAATGGGTGAGAGACACCTTGTTGGAGGGGGAAAATTAAAGGGGCATTTGGCTCTATGAAATAGATTGGTTTTTAAAATTTAAATATTTAAAAAATTTTAAACCCAATTTTAAATGTTATTTTTTACAATAATCAACAAATGGTAATTACATTGGGATCAATGGGATATTGAATTCTCTCTATCTTTCATCCAATTGTGCAATAATAAATATGTGCTGCTGTACTGTGCAATATTGCTGGCAAATACTTTTCTGTTACTAATCCTCTCACTAAGAATACCTTCATGCAAGTGAATTCTCATAAAAATTTTAAATAGATAAAAAATGAACATATTGGTAGTTGTTTATAAGTTTTCTTAGTTGCTTTTTTTGGTTATTATTATATACCATATATTATTACATACCATTAATAAAATAGACCTGTATTATCTGATTCTGAACCAGTTATATAGCGCATAGACTCTGTGAATATGATCTGAGAGATTCACCATACCTTTAGTGTTTTCTATTCCTTCATTTACTTTATGAAAGGATCTCCCAATATCCTCAAAATTGTGTCACCAGTCCCAACATGGGACTCCTTGACATACAACTTAATTAATCCAATTGTGTTTCTGATGTTTGTTCTCTTAAGCACCATTTCTGCTTCTTCTATAAGTGTATCTGGGATTGTAATGTTGGAGTTCAAATGTGGTGACTTTGCTACACTTTACGGTGAAAAGTTTTCATTAAAAATCCTTGTAGAAGACAATTCCAATAAACTTATAATGGAAAATGCCATCCACAACCAGAGAAAGACCTATGGAGACTGAATGCAGATCAAAGCACCTTATTTTCTCTTTCTTTGGTCTTTTCGTGGTTTTTTCCTTTGGTTCTGATTTTTCTTTCACAACATGACTAATATGGAAATATGTTTAAAATAATTGCACCTATTTAACTTATATCAGATTTCTTGCTGTCTTGGGGAAGACGGAGGTAAGGGAAGGAGGGAGAAAATATTTGGAACTCAAAATCTTTTGAGAATGAATGTTGAAAACTATCTTTACATATAAGTGGAAAAAGAAAATACTATTAAAAATGAATAGAAAATGCAAGTCTTTGTAGATATTTTCCATTTTTCTTCTATTTGCTGGCCATCCCTCCATTTTCTTCTTTACAATACCTTTGAAATGACTGCTTAGTTGGGTTCCTTGCTAAACTCTCTTTAAAATAGTTTGATCTTCCATTGCTTTTCGTTATTTTGGCAGATGATAAAGCTTAAAGTTTTATCATAAAGCTTATTTGGATATGGATCCACCCCACTACATTGGGAATTCCTTGAGGAGAAAGACAATCTTTTTTTTTTTTCTTTTTTCCCTGAGGCAATTGGAGTTAAGTGACTTACCCAGGATCACACAGCCAGGAAGTGTTAAATGTCAGGTCCTCCCGACTTTAGAGTGATGCCCACCACACCAACCAGCTGCCCCAAGAGGATTATTTTTTGCCTGCTTGTTTGTTTTGCATCCCTAACAGTTAGCACTGTGCTGGGCACTTAGTAGGTACTTAATAAATGTTTACTTAATGTTTACTTATTTGCCATATCTTTCTGCTGTTTGAGAGTAAGTTAAGTTTTTGCTCCCTAGAGTGCTTTTATAAAACTCTTTTGATGATATTATTATGGCAATAGATCTTAATCTGTTAAAGTTGTTTTTAAACCTACACCATTTAAACTTCTGTAGACTAAGTCAATGTTTTTTCTTCTGCCCATATGTCCCATTAAAAAAAAAAATCAATTTTAAAGAATTAGGGATGAGTTGTTTTAATTGTATGCATATAGTTTTCTCATTTTTATTCTTCCTTCTAGGTCTTTGCTAATTTTGTCCTTTGCTCTAACAAGGCTATAGACAGAAAGTTGATTCGGTTATCAAGAATTATTTAAATGAGAAGCCAATTTCTGGGGTCAGGGAATCCTTACTCATCAAATGTTTTATGATATCCTAGGGTCACTATTTTCTGTACTGCACAACTTTTAAGCTTCGAGTCCTAGCCTCTCTTTGCAGTATTTGACCTAAGACAAAAATCCCCAGTTCTCTGGAAAGATTGAGTGGGCAGTAAGTGGAGCTATAATGCACAGAGCTCTGGACCTGGAGTCAGGAAGACTCATCTTCATGAGTTCCAAATCTGACCTTAGCTATTTATTAGCTGTGTGACCTTGGACAAGTCACTTAACTCACTTTACTTCTGTTCCTCATCCCTAAAAGTGAGCTGGAAAAGGAAAAGGCAAATCCCCGCAGTATTTTAGCCAAAAACAAACAAACAAACTTTTAAATGGGGTCAGGAAGAATAGGATACAACCACACCACAACAGGAAGAGCAGAGCAGATTCCATGAAGGAGACTATATGGGAATTGGCTTTTGGAGAAAGGAAAGGACTTCACCAGATGGAAATGGGGGGAGTGGGCAAAGATGATGGGAGCAAATGAATAGTTAATATAAATTACAACCTGAGTGAAGCTTATGAAAAAGTGTTTTATAGATCTATGAGTTAATATTGTCCTGAATAAGGGTGTGGTGTTTTTTTCTCCTTTATTACTTTTTAGAGAGAAGAGCAGGTTCCATGGAGGAGACTACATGTGATGGGTTTTGGAGAAAGGAAAGGACTTCATCAAATGGAAATGGGGGGAGTGGGCAAAGATGATGGGAGCAAATGAATAATTAAGTAATAATTAATGTAGATTACAACATGTCAATCTTGTGTAAAAAAAGTGTTTTGTAGACCTATGAGTTAATATTGTCCTGAATGAGGAGATTTTTTTCTCCTTTATTACTTTTTCTTTTCATTTAAAGGAGTTTCCAACTGTAAAAGACCAACTCGAGTTCATTAGCAACACAGTTAAGTTGATTCATGTGGTTTTACGTTTGGGGAAAGGAACGCTTTAGGGTTCGGGCCGTTTCTGCTCCTCGTACAAGCCCACTGAACAGCACACCTCCTGGGAGGGGACGGAATGTCCGCGGGAAGTGCTTATTATCTTGGAAAGCCTGGGAAGGCCGCTTATTAGAGGCTGCCCTGCCCACGTCTGTCTGCAAGCAAGACTTTCCCCCCACCCCCCTCCTCCCGCAGCTGTCGTCTGATCTGACGCTGGAGCTTTGAACGTAGCTCTCTTGAGTGCCAGATGTGGAGGAAGACTAAAAATAATCTCCCAGACTATCACTAAGAGCGAACCACGTGCTCGGGGTGAGCCCAGGACCCAAGGACCCCGGTTCAAGTGGAATCAAGTCCCCCAGCGCGTGGCCCCATCGCTGAGCTCCGGGCAGGACCCAAGAGTGGGAGCTGGTCCTTCCCAGCCTGCTCCCCGCCCACCCCGCTCGGGGCTGCCCTCCTCCGCTCTGAACCCTTCACAACTTGGGTTCTGCTTTCTGCATCGCCTGGGAAGAAAATGGACCCCGGGAGCCACAGACAAGGAAGGCGCGCCCGAGGCTGGGGAACAAAAGTCTTTCCCCACACTCTCTGCATCGTGGTGTTGCTATTAGACCCGTGTTCTGCAAGAGGCTTGTGGAAACGGGCGGTGCACCTGAAGTTGGCGGAGAAATCCCAAGTAAGTACCTGGATGAGGGCGGAGGAGGTGTTACCTGGCCCTGGGTGGGACGGCATCTGGAGGAGCTGGCCCGGGCGTATACATTCCCAAATGGTGGGAAGGGAGGATAAGCAGGGACTGGAAAGTCGATTGTTAAATTTTCGGTGTGAACTTTTACACCTGGGAATTGTGCGAATTGCAAACCAGGGCTTGATTGATTGCTTTGTTGGTTGTCTGGATTTAAGAAAGTGATGCAGAAAATGTTGAAAATGTAGATTAAATTTAAAAGTGTGTTCTGCATCTGAATGTTGAACATTGACTTTGTGGGGATAAAATAATACAAACATCTGTGCTATACTATATTACCCAGAAGTGCATTAGAAAGTTAAAAAAAAAAAAAAAGCCAGATTATGTGAGATCCAGTCGGTATGACTGGACAGCATGTGGGACACAGATCAGGAAAGTCTTTCTGGAGAAGGTAGAATTTGAGATGGGCTTTGGTGGAAAAAACTTTGGTGGACGCTGAAGAAGTGGATTCAAATCACAGTCCCTGCTTAGACCTGTGTGTATGAGTGACCTCTTTGAAGCTCAAGTTTTCTCCTCTGTTAAATGAGGGAATTGGACTAAATGATCTAAAAATAATGGATGGAACTTCAATAAGCAAAGGGAACGGAGGGAATTCCAGGGGTAGGTAATAATGTGAGCCAGAACCTTTGTGGGGAAGGGTGGATTTTGAGGGTAGGAATTCGTTGGTGCATGGATTTAATACAAAGAAGTAATATGAAGTTAAGCTGATAAAATAGAACAACATGAAAACAGTGTATGAATTTGCTATTGACTCAGTAAGCAATTGCTCACTCATTTTCTTTCTTTTTTTCCTGAGGCAATTAAGGTTAAGTGACTTGCCCAGGGTCACACAGCCAGGAATGCTAAATGTCTGAGGTCACATTTGAACTCAGGTCCTCCTGACTTCAGGGCTGGTGCTCTATCCACTGCATCAACTAGCTGGTTGTTCACTCATTTTCAATTGTGTTTCACTAAGATTCCATTTGGGGTTTTATTGGCAGAGCTACTCCAATGGTTTGCCATTCCCTTCTTCAGTTCACTTTTATAAATGAGGAAACTGAGGCAAACAGGATTAAATGATTTGCCCAGGGCCACATGGCTAATAAGTATCTGAGGCCAGATTTGAACTCAGGAAGAGTTTTCTTGACTTCAGGACTGGCACTCTATCCATTGTGCCATTTAGCTTCCCCTGGGAAGCAATAGGGAGCCACAGCAGATTTTCCTAGTTGAAAGTTGATATAAACTGAGATACATAGATATATATGGATATATACACACATACATATATGTATATATGTGTACTCACACATATATACATGTGTCCACATATATAAAACACATATTTGTGTATGTGGGTGGGTATGCATGTGTGGATGTGTATGATTTGGATGGCAGAGTGATGTGAAGACTATCCAGGGAAAAAGGAAGAAATTAAAGTAAATATATGACAGGAAAAATGTGCCTTTTAAAAAAATGTATAACTTGAAGAGCTCCCAAAATAAGGAGATTTATCTGAAGGACCAAAGTGTGTTGAAACTGAATGTTTTGTCTTACCCAAAGAATCTACTAACATTTCAGATTTCCACAATATGTAAAACACTCTTGCTTGTGCTGTGGAGTTACAGAGATGTATCAGGTACTTCTAATGCCCTTGAGGAACTTGTAGTTTTATAAAAATGATGCGACCTGGATACAGAAAAAAAGACTACTTTGGTATAAGGTATATGGTAATGGGTGATCTGTGCCAACTGGGGGGATTAGGGAGCAAATGGTGAAAGACCATTGTGGTCAGGGAGTAGCACCTGACATAGACCTTGAAGGGTGGACAGTGATTAATGGGAGAAGAAAGAACATCCCTTAAAGTAGCAAGATGGGAAAAAGTTGGGAAGGCAATGAGCCAGTCTGGCTGGAGCGGAGAGTGTTCTCCCTTCTGAGTCTCCTCTGTGCCCTTTCTTCTCTCTCTCCTGACAAGAAGATTTATTTCTGTGATTTATATAGAGCCCTTTATTCCTAAGAATTCAAAGGGCTTTCTCATATATCATCCAATGATATTTCCCAGATAAACTCAATGGAAAAGATTTTATCATCCCCATTGGAAGGAGTTGGCAATATCTATAAGGAAGGAAATAACTTTTGTAAATGTTGGCCAATGTAAAACTGGTGACCCAAATTAATTGAAAGATATGCTAGAAAAACCACGAAATTGGGAGCTCAAAGATCTACTCAGCCGCCACAATGTACTAGCTCTGGGTTTCAAATTTCCTATGTGTAAGATGGTTGACTTTCAAACTTTCTCCCAACTCAAAATCTTTGATCAAAAATTGCACGAGTTACCAATCTTTTTAGGTAGAGAAAGTTTCCAAAGCTGTCATATATGTGAGACATTTAACTTGGACCCAGGTCTTGAACCCTGAAAGTCATATCTCTAGCTAATTCTGTGCTATCCCTTTGTTGATAATATATCATAGGAATGTGGATTTAGGACTGATAAGGACCTTAGAGATCATCTATTCAGACTCTTTACTTTTACAGATGAGGAGACTAAGGCCCAAGGGGTTAAAGGATTTATCCAAAGTCATGCAGAGGGGCTTTGAACTCAGGTTGTCTAACCCCAAATCCAGAACTATGCCCATAACTAAGGTACTGACTCAATAGTCTTTTGCAATGTAGTCATATGCTCTCTTTAGTGACACAGACCTGACCCAGGGGTAAACACTTATCACATTGGCTTCGCCCTATTATGCTTGGCCTGGGATCTATGCAAACAGAAAGGAGAAGGGAAGAAGGGAGGGGGAGAGAAAAAGAAGGAAAGAAGAAAGGAAGGGAGGAAGGAAGGGAGGGAGGAAAGGAGAGAGGGAGAGAGGGAGCAAGGGAGAGGAGAGAGAAAGGGAGGAAGGAAGAAAGAAAAAGAAGAAAGAAAGAAAGAAAGAAAGAAAGAAAGAAAGAAAGAAAGAAAGAAAGAAAGAAAGAAAGAAAGGAAGGAAGGAAGGAAGGAAGGAAGAAGGGAAGAGAGGGAGGAAGAAAAATAGAAATGAAGAAAGAAAGAAAGGAAGGAAGGAAGAAGGGAAGAGAGGGAGGAAGAAAAATAGAAATGAAGAAAGAAAGAAAGGAAGGAAGGAAGGAAGGAAGGAAGGAAGGAAGAAGGGAAGAGAGGGAGGAAGAAAAATAGAAATGAAGAAAGAAAGAAAGAAAAAGGAAGGAAGGAGGGAAGGAAGGAAGAAGGGAGGGAAGGAAAGAAAAAAAGGTGGAAAGGAGGGAGGGAGGGAGAAAAGGAAAGGAGAAACAGAGTACATTAGAAAAGGACAGAGGAAGGGAGGAAGAAAGAAAGAAAAGGAGAGAGAGGGAAGGAAGGAAGGAATAGGGAATAAAGACGGATGGTGCTGAATTCCCCAGACTGGCTTCTTAGGGGATGAAGTAATCCCAGTTGCAGAAGGCTCCCTGAGAGGGCCTGTGCCCCCTCCCTGGTCCTTGCAGCTTTATGAGTTTGCATTTACTCTTCAAAGTTTCTGTGAGAACTTGGCTGCAGCCCCTGAAGTTCCACCGCCTTGTTGGAAGGCTGATACCCAATAGGAAATCTTGCTAGGCTTTAGGGAGTTTGGCACAAACGGCCACCTTCGAGTGCCAGCTAATTTCCTGAGAGTGTCCAAGTTTGTGCTTCCATGTTGCTTGGTCCCGGCCTAGCCCAGGACCACAACGAGGGCACCCCACCAGGAGAGAAAAGCTCCGATGTTTTCCTGCCTCCCTCCCCCCCCCCCCACAAGCTCCAGAACACTGGCTTCTTCATATTTGGTCTCTTCTGATTACAATAGAAACCAAATACTTGAGGGTGTCTTGGAATAAAGCAGGAAGCATGTGTTTATAACAGTCGGATCACTTTCTGCAGAGATGGCCAGCTCAGGGAGCAAACGCTTGCTATTTTCAGAGCATCCCGAGGCTTCTCATGGCTCTTCATGTGCCGAGTGCTTCTCTGTCACGGGCTGGAAGACCCTGCCATTCCCTCTGGTGCCTTCAGTGGGGTGGACTGTAACGTGCTCTCCTGGCAGTTACAATTACTAGTCTGTCCTAGACCCACCAGAGTACCTTTGACCACTGTCCTTTGCAGTGTGAGCTCTACCCGGCTCGCCTCCTCTGAGGCCTTCTAAGGTCTCTGGCCACAATCTCTTGAATCTATAGCTTAATAACCGGTAGCGCACTCAAGAACAACCACGTGTAATCTTAAAAGCCTTTATTATACCTACTCACATAATGCCCTAACTGATGCCCTGACTTGTTGGTTCCCGAGTGAACACCTGGTCAGAAGACCCACGTGTTCACTACCAAAACCCTTACCTCTTTCGGCTACCCATCTTGGCTTGGCCACCCAGGCTAGGAGCCAGGGTGAACAGCAGGAGGTTAAAGAGCGCGGTTGCTGCCTGCAGTGGGCTTATATAGGGCCTGTGAGGTCACACACACAGCCAATCAGCGAGAGAGTCACCCATTACAAAACTATCTCAATATGGCCAGGATCCCGCCCAAGGGCAGTCCTAATATCCACAGAAATTACTTCTGGGCCTCAATCCCGATGCACTGTGTCCGCCCCTTTAAAGGGCCCTTACAATTCCCTTTCTCTTGTTTTGCGGGAACCGCACATCTCACCAAGCTAAACTTTTAGCACCAGCTATAGTTCACTTGGTCCATGAGATGACAGAGTGTTATGCCCAAGGAGGTACAAAGCAGCAGATCAGTAAACAGAAGTATGACAATGAGAACCAGGCTCAACAGTGGCCCAAATGTTCAACCCATTCATCAAAGTCATACTCGAGATAATAGGCCAAAGAGATTGGATGCCAATGAGGTAGGATGTCAACACTGAGGTGGGAAGTCAACAAGGTAAAACATCACAATTCTAGTTAACAAATATCAGTAGGTAGGTTGTCACAATTCTAGTTTCTTACAATTTTCTGTTGCACTTTTCACACTCCTAGAACAATTCTAGCTTATCACAATTCTCAATTGCACTTGTCACAATCCTAGAACAATTCTAGTTTATCACAATTCTCAATTGCACTTTTCACAATTCTAGAACAATTCTAGCTTATCACAATTCTCTATTGCACTTTTCACAATCCTAGAACAATTCTAGTTTATCACAATTCTCTATTGCACTTTTCATAATTCTAGAACAATTCTAGATTCACAGGTGCACATAAGCAAAGTCATGTCCAGTAACATTGTCTCAATAACAATGGCAGGTGGGTGTGTTGGTTTTTCACCCACTAATTTAAAAGCATAGTCCTTCAATAGAAAGCATAGGGCAAAGCCTCTTCCCAGGCCACCATATGGCAAGTGGCCACGGGAGAAGCAAACAGGCCCATTGTCCATTTACAGTCTTTATATTGCGTATCACCCAAAACAGTCCATTTCAGCTGCAACACTGGAACTGTGTCTGGTGTCTCTGGTCACGGTCAGGAGGGGCATTGCTGCCATCAGCGTCTGAAGGGCTGCGGACATCTGGCTGGTCCCTCTGGCCGGTTGTCTGGTCCTTCTCTTGGATCCCCAGGTTACAAATGTCTCTGGTGGGGATGAACTCTGCTGCTGGATCTGCACCTAGGAAGGAATGTCCCCGGGGCCCAACTTGGGCCTTTCCAAATGCCATCCAGGCCTTTCCACATCACAGTGGAAACAAAGTTGTTGTCAAAAAGATTAACAAGTCAGACAAAAGTCAGTCTGTCACTTAGCTGCACTTTCTGTGTATGCCCGAAGTGCATTGCTAAGGTAAAATGCAAAGAATTTAAAAATGTAAAACCAAAATAATTTAAAAGTGTAAAACCGAAATAGATTAAAAATATAAAACCAAAATAACTTTAAAATGTAAAATCAAAATACTTTGAAGATGTAAAATCAAAAATGTTTAAAAATGTAAAATCAAAATTTAAAAATTGTAAGCAATCACATATCCCAAAATTCCCTTCTCTTGTTTAGAAGAGAAGATCTTGGGGATAGTCTGTGCAGTAATGACTTTACTAGAACACTCGGCTATATCCCTGAATTCTTTTGCCTAAAAATCAAAGTTTGAGTTTCTGATACCGAATTGTACTCCAGGAGTGTGAATCAATAAATCTGATATTACTTTTCCTCCTGGGTCAAAGATCACACACTGTCTATTTATTCTAGTGATTAAAACAGCAATTTTCCAACCCATTCTAGACATAGACACTGTTTTATAAGTACCCGTAGGGGGTTGGGAAATCAAGCTCACCTGTGGAAGTGGAAAATCCACGAGGTAAGAAAAGAGGAGTTTCAACTCTCCAAAGACGATCCTAGCAGTTTTACAAGTATAAAACTCCACTCTCTCTAACTGCAAGGTCTTGTCCCTGTAAGGTTTCTTAGAAATTAACTCAACTGTATTTTTAAAACTTTTCTGATTATACTCAATACCCCACAATTCCTTTATGCCTTGGGGCATAAAGCCTACTCCGGTCCTTTGAAATGAAGACACAGGAGTTTTAAATGGATTAATGGGCAGTGCTGATAGTATTATCGCCCTTCCTTTTCCTCCTCCCCCTTCTCCCTTGGCCCAAGAAGGTGAGGCAGAGGGAAGAATTGGAAAATTCCCCAAAGGCTGATTTAAGATCAAACCTGAGCTTTGCACATAAAAAGAACTAAACTTCTTCTCAATGAAAGAGTAATCAATAAATTCCTTAAAACAACAATGCACAAGGTAAACCAACAAAACGCTAAGAAGAATTTCTACAACTGAAGTCCATGTGATTCGTTTATTTCCTTCCTTAGTTTCTGCCACTGGTTTGAACTCTTCCTGTTCTATCTGTAGTAACCTAGCTTTTTCTTCTTTCTCTATCTCCATCTGTAGTTTAACCTGCAATTCCAGCAACTCTTGCTGTGGCATTTTATACTCTCTACTGTCATACAATCGCATTAGCTCTAGGTTGCTCCCTCTCCTAGCTCTATTTACTGGGTGTGGGGATAGCCTTCTGGGAGCTTGACTACAAGCTTCCTGCTGTTCTTCAGTGGCGATCTTTGTTAAAAGATCTTCCATCTGGCTCTTTAACCTCTTTATATAATAAGCATTATGTTCAGCTGTGTCCTTGAGTCTGATCCCAGAGTTACCTGGGTCCATATTGCTTCTCTGTCTTCCCTCTTAAGTGGCGTTTCTACCGGATCTTTCAGAATCTTAATTCTGAATATTAAATATTTTCAAAACCTGATAATTTCTGATGCGTCCACGTTGAGCGCCATTTGTAACGTGCTCTCCTGGCAGTTACAATTACTAGTCTGTCCTAGACCCACCAGAGTACCTTTGACCACTGTCCTTTGCAGTGTGAGCTCTACCCGGCTCGCCTCCTCTGAGGCCTTCTAAGGTCTCTGGCCACAATCTCTTGAATCTATAGCTTAATAACCAGTAGCGCACTCAAGAACAACCACGTGTAATCTTAAAAGCCTTTATTATACCTACTCACATAATGCCCTAACTGATGCCCTGACTTGTTGGTTCCCGAGTGAACACCTGGTCAGAAGACCCACGTGTTCAATACCAAAATCCTTACCTCTTTTGGCTATCCATCTTGGCTTGGCCACCCAGGCTAGGAAGCCAAGGTGAAGAATGCCAGGTTAAAGAGGGCGATTGCTGCCTGCAGTGGGCTTACATAGGGCCTGTGAGGTCACACACACAGCCAATCAGCGAGAGAGTCACCCATTAGGAAGCTATCTCAATATGGCCAGGATCCCGCCCAAGGGCAGTCCTAATATCCACAGAAATTACTTCCGGACCACTCAATCTCCCGATTTGCTGTGCCCACCACTGAAAGAACCTGGCAGTTATGGCGCTTGACCCATGGACATCAAAAACTGTTGGACTTGAAAATCCTCAGGAATCATTGGATTCTCTGAGACATCATAAGACTATTGTAGGACTGAAATCCTCAGGAATCATCTGAGACATCATAAGACTATTGTAGGACTGAAATCCTCAGGAATCATTGGATTCTCTGAGACATCATAAGACTATTGTAGGACTGAAATCCTCAGGAATCATTGGATTCTCTGAGACATCATAAGACTATTGTAGGACTGAAATCCTCAGGAATCATTGGATTCTCTGAGACATCATAAGACTATTGTAGGACTGAAAGTCCTCAGGAATCATTGGATTCTCTGAGACATCATAAGACTATTGTAGGACTGAAAGTCCTCAGGAATCATTGGATTCTCTGAGGCATCATAAGACTGTTGCTGGACTTCAAAAACTTGTGGGGATCATTGGATTCCCTAACATATAAAAAGACTGATGTGGTATTTCAAAAACTTGTGGGGATCATTGGATTCCCTAACAGTGAAGCAATGGACAATAGATTGGTTTTGGACTATTTCTTGGTTGCTGAAGAAGGGGTATGTGTGTCTGGTGTCTACATACCCTCCTTCTAGGACTTCTGGAAATCTCTTACAATACCATGTTGATTTATATTGTTTGTTATATCACTATTTGCATGTACAATTCCTGTTTGTTACACCACATCGAGTCTGCACTGATTGTGGGGAGAGTCACCACTAATAGCCTCTGCGTTATTGCTATGTGCTTGTGTAATAACTCCCATGCTGATGGGTTTGTGCATACTTGTCTCTAATAAGGCCCTTCAATCCAGAAACCCGCTAGCAAATCCCCACTTCTCTTTGGTGCTTCTCATCTCCCTTCCTGAGATGTCAGGGAGGGCGTGATTATCTCCTTTTTAGTGCTTTCATCTCCCCTCCTGAGAAGTCAGGGGGGACGTGATCACATCCTTTTTGGGGTTCTCATCTCCCTGAAAGGTCAGGGATGGCGCGACCTCCTGTGGTCTAAAACAAAAGAAAGCGGGAGATGTAAAGGGCTAGAACTGAGCAATGCACTTGGATGATGAAGCACGTGAGACTAATTGCCAATTGGACGGTTCTCTATTAACTTGTTTAAGATTGACCCTCCCCAGCTGTTCTGTGCTGACTTGATTGGTGAGACAAAGAGAGGGAAGTGACTTGTGTGGGAGGAGCAAGAGAAACTTGGGTGGTGGAACTCACGCTCACTTGCACTCGTGACCTGGCGTTGGAGGCGACGGTAAAGATCTAGAATAAAGACGTTTAGTGATCCTGACTCTTGCTGATTTCTGGAAAGATAGAGTTCCAGCAGTGGACCAGGCAGAGATTTCTAGGCCAAAACTCAGCATCTTGCCCAATGGGCTAGTTAGTATCAGGCAAACCCCTGAAGTGAAAACTTGGGAGGGAAAAAGAAGCAATGTATGAAAAATGCAGGAGCCAAAAAGGCAGCTACGGGTGTAGTGATTAAGACCTAGAACTGGAGTCCAGAAGCCCTGAGTTCAAGCCATTCCAAGATACTGTGTGATCATGGGCAAGTCACTTAACTTTACTCTGCCTGTTTCGTCATCTTAAAATGGAAATAATAGGGGCAGCTAGGTGGAGTAGTGGATAGAGCACCAGCCCTGAATTCAGGAGGACTCCAGTTCAAATTTGGTCTCACTTAACACCTCCTAGCTCTGTGACCCTGGGCAAGTCACTTAACCCCAGCCTCAGAAAAAAAAAAAATGGAAATAATAAAAGCACTTCCCTTAAGAGTTATTGTGAATATCAAATGAATTAAAGTATGTATAGTGTATTGTAAATTTTAAAGCCATATACAAATGCTTGATTTTATTATAATAATAAAATAATTATAACATAATTAAATAATATTACAAATATTAACTAGATATTAAATAACAAATAATAGATATAAATATGGCTACCTAAATATTAGCTATGATTATTGTAATAATAATTATTATAATTTGATTACTTTAAATATCATATATAAAGGGGCAGCTAGGTGGCGCAGTGGATAGAGCACCAACCTTTTATAGGAGGACCTGAATTCAAATCCGGTCTCAGACACTTAACACTTCCTAGCTATGTGACCCTGGGCAAGTCACTTAACCCCAGCCTCAGGAGGAAAAAAAATATCATATGTAAGCTCTTTATACTCATTATTATTGTTATAATTATTAATAATTACAACACATTTTAAATAATATACAAGCCCCATAAAAATTAGCTGTTATAATAGCAATAATTATAATATCAAATAAAGTATATATAATAATTTTATGTACAAATAATGTTGCTCTATATCTATGATCCTATTCCCACAGAGTTGGGGGAAGTGAAGTAATATATGTAATAATAATAATAAATATGCAATAATAACAAAATATGTAATGTGATAATAAAATATGTAATTAGATATGTAAAGATATTAATGGGAAAATATAAAATATCAAATGATTGGCAGCTCATTCTATTAAAACATAGTATGGTAGAAATCAACATAGTGCAATATGGAGTCATATTGCCTGAGTTCAAATCCAAGTTCTGTTCCTTAATAATTCTATCCCATTGTGAATAGAAGAACTTCCAGTGTGAAAAGTCCAGGCTGAAGAGGTTTCTGGGGCTTAATGGAGGAAGTCTGGAAAGTTAGGAGAACAGCCTGGCATGGGAATTTGAAATGAGAAGTCACATAACAGCCTGTTAGAACAAGATGGGATCTTGTATCAGCTAGTTCAACCTCTGCATTTTCCAAATGAGGAAACTGAGAGAGTCCCAGAGAAGGGATATGTTTTAGCCTTTTAGGTGAGGAGTTGAGCTAGAACCAGCTCTCCTGATTTCCAGTCTTTCTCGGTTTTTATTTCACAGTAGTAAGTATATAATTTCTCCTTGTGTGGGCTCCAACCCAGAACAGCCCTAGGGCAAATTCTGGTCTTTCAAAAATAACAGAGTAGTGAGTACTGGGAAGAAGTGTCTGTGAATTTGTTCTGACCCGTGAGATTTTTGTTCCGCAGAGAAATGTAGTCAGGCATTTGACGTCTGAATTCCAGAGGAAGTATAAATAATGTTTGGACAAAAACTGGCTTGCTTTCTCAATCAAGAAAGATTGTCGTTTTTATTAGATAGGTCTTTAGGTCTGTTATAATCTTCCAGAGAAGGTCAAGGGCCTCCTCTGGGGGAGATAAAGAGGCTAGGGAGAGCAGACTGTCATTTCCTGTGATTTCCTCCAAATGTTCCTCCTTATTAGCCTCAGAGTTAAGTAACCAAATTGGTCTTCCCCAGTGGGACTTTTTCTCTCCTTTATTCTTTCCCAAGTTTATCTCAGTTTGTAAATCTCTTTGGAGTTTGAGATTGAGCCTTTCCCAAGCTTTGAGACCTCCAGTCAAAGAAAAATATCCAAAATACTGTTATTTATCCTTCATTCTTGAAGAGAACCTTGATATCAGGGAGGTGGTGCCTGATTTGCTTGTGATTTAGATTGAAGAGAGGGAGGGCTGTGCAAAGTCATCAGCCTCATTTTCTCCTCCAGAGTCATCTGGGTCCAGTGGCAAGATGTAGAGCAGGAGGACTGAAGATGGCCTCTCCAGAAAGTCACAAATTCTGAATAAACCTGAGCCCAGAGTTTAAAGCTAGAAAATTCAGATTAAGGACAAGCAGTATTTATGCTCACAAGACATTTTGAAAATAGACTCAGAAAGAAAGCAAGTCCTTCTAGGGATCGTGATTGAAGGCTCCAAGCCAGCATGAGCTGGATACGGAAGTTTGAGCACTTGGGTTTGAACTCAGCCTTTGGTACTGCTACCTCTTAGAGGTGTGATACTGGGCAAATTGCTTCCTGCAGTCTCCTCCCTTGTAAATGGCATGACTGGATTAGGGATTCTTAATGAAAGGGTCCATAAATTTTTTTTCCTTTTAAATATTTTGATAACCATATTTCAATATCATCCATTTTCTTTGTAATGCTATATATTTTTGTTATGCATTTAAAAATACAATTGTGAGATGGGGTCCACAGACTTGCTTGACCAGGCAACCAGAGGGTTTCAGGACACAAACAGTTGAGACTCCCTAGACTAAATGATTGCTTTGATGTGGTTTGAAGACCAAAATGATGTAGGAAATGTAGACACCAAATAATGGTAGGCTCAAAAATTTGGGTTCTGTCATGTGAAGAATTCACAGTGGCCATTCTTTTTGGCAAAAGGTAGATTTCTTTAGGGGAAGAAGTTACAGACAAAAAGAAGGGATACAATAGACATCAGGAATGGCAAATATGAAATAGAGTGGAGAACAAATGAAAGATAAGTTCCTCAGTGGAATTCACAATTATCCAGTAGAAAGGAAGTAGAAAGGGAGGTCATGCCTTTGGCTGATAGACTAAAAGAGTTAGTTAGCTGTGATAAGTAGAAATGGGGTTGGGAAGCATAGTGGAGTTAGGGGAGATACCACGTGGCATGGGGGAAGGAAAAAGGCACCACAAGGCAGACTGCCATGGCACTGACCCAAAGGAAGGCAGCAATTATGGGCCATCCCATAAGTAGATTTTTTAGGGAAAATTTAACTTCAGGAACATGACTGAGATTTCTACAGAGAGTGGGTCTCAGGCGTTTGAGACAACTTGGATCTCAGACTGGACCACCTCCCCAGAGGATGGGACCATGGAGCTAAACTACCTTCTGACTGCTTGGATCAGGGATCAATTCTTTAGTTTCTCTTGGTCTAAAACACCATTCAGGATCTTCACCTTCAAGTCCTAATAGTCATTCAACAAACATTTGTTAAGCATTCACTGTATATCTGGCACTCTGCTAGGTGCTGTTAATACAAAAAAAAAAAAAAAAAAAAAAAAAAGGAACAATAGCCTTTGCCTTTATGGAATCTACATTCTATCTGAGGGGATAACCTCTATGTATCTAATACTTAATAACAGTAACTACTGTTATTATGGGAGTCAGTACAAAACCACAGAGATGGGAAATAGAATATAAGTGCTTGAAACATTCTAACAAAGTTTTGTGATCCTAAATGTGCAAAGTGAATTTTATTCTTTTTAAAAATGATTGGTTCTGTTTAATATATATTGGATTACTTGCTGTCTAGGGGGTGGGAAGAGGAGGGCAAAAAATTTGGGACACAAGTTTTTGCAAGGTGAATGTTGAAAATTATGCATGTGTTTTGAAAATAAAAAGCTCTAAAAAAAAAGAAAAGAAAAATGATGTGGTCTTTGTTTACATCTCAATCATTTTCTGATATATTTGTCTACAAACATACATCCAATTAACTTTCCCTTGTAACTGAGAAAAACAATTACCTTTTTAACAAAGAGGAATAGTCATTACTTCAGTGACTGGGCTTGTAATATTCCTCATAACCATGTTCCCCCATATCACTAATGAAAGGGTAAAAGCATTTTTCTTTTTCTCTTCCTCAGGGCCAAGATCGTACCTCATTTACTTTAGTTCAGGATTCTTTTCACTTATAGTTCTATAAATTAGAATTTTAGGTAGCACAGAGGATAGCAAGAGCCTCAGGCCTACAACCAGGAAGACTCATCTTTCTGAATTGAAATCTGGCCTCAGATGCTTACTATCTGTGTGATGCTAGGCAAGTCACTTAATCTCTGTTTGCCTCAGTTTCCTCATCTGTAAAATGAGTTGAAGAAAGAAGTGATAAAACAGTCTGCTATCTCTCTCAAGAAAACTATTAAAAGGGGTCATAAAGAATTTGACACAATTGAAAATGACTGAATAATAAAGTCAAATTATGTTGTTGGGTATGTTTTCTTTGTTTAACAGGTTGCATTTTAATAAAGGATTTTATCTGTTTAAAGCTCATGGCCTTGTGAATAGTGAATTTTTAGATGCATGAATTTCATTTTCACCTGAGATTTGTCTGTTAGATGTATGTTAAACTAGTGATGTCCAATCCCAGTGGCACGGGTTTCTGGTATTCTGATATTTTACCTAAGCTTCATCACAGAAGGAACAGTGGGTGAGGATTCAGACCTGGAACTATAATCCTGGCTCTCTCTGCACATGCACTGTGTATGACCTTGGAAAAGTCACATTTTCTTTGTGGTATTTAATCTCCTCCTCTAAAAAATAAACAGGTTAGATTGGCTAATGAATCATGTTTATGGAAAACTTTTTTCCCAGCAGCCCTGTGAAATGGTGTGTACCTTAATCCTTATCTCCATTTTGTGAGTGAACAAACTGAGGTTTGAAGATGTTAGGTGCTTGCCTGTGGCTGCATAGCTGATCAATAATCAATAAACATTTATTAAGTCCCTTTTATGTGCCAGGTATCTATTTCATTTATTAAGTCCCTTCTTCAAAAGAAATGTGCAAATGTAGAGATATCTCCCTCCCTAATAATGATCATGGAGAGTATTTGTACATGACCTGTGACAAAACTTTCCAAGCTCCTATTAGCCTGATCAGCCACATTGACTGGGCATTGACCCTAACATTGTGATGTCATTTTAATTCTCTTTGAACATGAAAGATAAACAACAGAGATGTGCCCCGTGGGCAGCTAGTCGGAGTCAGGAAGATAAGCTTACTAGCTATGTGACCCTGGACAAGTCACATAACTCTGCCTCAGTTTACTCATCCATAAAATGAGCTGGGGAAGGAAATGGCCAATCACTTCAGTATGTTTACCAAGAAAACCCAAATAGGGTCACAAAGAGTCAGACATGACTGAAATGATCGAACCACAACATGGATCAGGTACTGTACTAACTCTGGGATTAAAAATATAAGAAAGACAGCTCTGCCCTCAAGAGCTTACAATCTAATGGCAGAAGGCAGCACACAAAAAGGGTGAGGGGGAAAAGTGGGAAAGATTGGATCCTTGAGTAATACCCTAAAGACAATAGAGAATAGATCTATTATTTCTTAGTCCCGGAATGAAGGATCATGGCTCCTTTGAGGAAGAAAACACAATCATAACACCCAGAGTGAGAGGTTTTAGAGTGACATCTCAGATTTTCATGAGGATGGCATTCTGGATGAAATTTCAGAAAGGAAATAGACAGGATTTTGCGAACGATAGACCAAGATGGAGAGGGCATAAATGTTAAACACAATACTTCTGAGTTTGGTAACCAGATTAAAATGTAATTGGGCTTTAAAAAAAATGAAACTGGGCAATATTTAGCAAGCTTATGAAAATACAATAAAACATAGATTTTATTACACTGAACTGTCCCTTAATAACATTCCATCGCACTTATGTCTCACGATCTATTTAATCATTTCCAATCTTTGGGCATCCACTTTGTTTCCAGCTTTGTTTGCTCCCATAAAAGGTGTGGCTATAAATGTTTTCATGTTCTTTTATTTCCATGCCTAACAGTGGAACTTCTGAGTCAAAGAGGAGGGACATTTTAGTC
Organism: Sminthopsis crassicaudata; assembly: GCF_048593235.1. Taxonomy (NCBI): domain Eukaryota; kingdom Metazoa; phylum Chordata; class Mammalia; order Dasyuromorphia; family Dasyuridae; genus Sminthopsis; species Sminthopsis crassicaudata. The sequence goes on along the minus strand of NC_133618.1, from coordinate 56,877,298 downwards.
ACTTTATTTGCATAATTCCAGAGGGTTTTTAAGATTCTCTTTAAAACAAAGATCCATCTGTTCAACATTAATATTCTTCCAGTGATGCTGGGTGGCGAAAAGCCACATTATAGCAGAGTCTCTGAAAAATTAAAGTTAGGGGTTACCAAAAGGGCAATAGAGAGGCCCTTGGTGGGTGTGTGCAGGCTGTAACACGTGACAAATGAACATGAATGGCCCATGAAGAGAAATAAAAAGGATGTCCCATAGAGATATTTATTGATATTTATCAACTTATCAATGATATTTATCATTGAATGCACATTATTGAGTGAGAAATAGCCAACTTTTCCTTAATACACTCTAGTTGGCATTCAAAGTTCTTTGCAACTTAACCTCTATCTGATTCCCTGGCCTTTTGGTTTGTTCCTCACATATTGATGTCCTTTGTCCCATTTCCATTGGCTGTCTGCCATGTTGGAAATGCTCTTCTTCCTCATCTCTGCTTTCTACACTCCCTGACTTCCTTCAAGATGCAGCTCACACTTTGTTTTTTGTTGGAGGCCTTTCCTGGACACCTCTTCTCCCCCCCCCTCCGCCCCCAAAGCTTCTAGGACTTTTTGTCAGATTACCTTTTTCTTCTATGAACCTAGCACATACTATGTATTGATCACTACACTAAACACTGGAGATACAAGGAAAGGAAAAGACAGATCCTTCTCTCAGGCAGTTAATAATGTAATGGAGGAAACAACATGCAAACAATTATGTACAGACAGCTGAGGGGAAGATGGGCTGTGGTGGGGAGATGCTTGAGGCAGGCAGACCACCAGCAAGTTCTGTAGTAGTTCAGACATGATCTGGTGAGAATCTGTCCCAGAGTTGGTGATATCATCAGAGGAGAATATGAAAATGTGAAATATGGAAAAGCTGTCAAGTAGAAATGGCAGAATTTGGTAACCGATTGGGTATGGGGTAGGGTAGGGTGGGAGAGTAGTGTCAAGGCTGACAGTAACTTTTGAGCCAGGGTGACTGGGAGGATGATGGTCCTTCAAAATAAATAGGAAAACTAGAATAAAATGTTTTTTATTAAAACTAGAAAAAAGTTTTGGAGGAAACATAATGAGCTTAATTTAGGAAATGTTGAGTTTAAGATGTCTTTGGGACAGCTGTTTTGAGATATCCAATGGGCAATTGGTTATGTAAGTCAGGATGATAGATGAGAGTTTAGGGTTGGATAAATAAATTTGAGAATCATCAGCATAGAGATAATTATTGAATCCATGGAAGCTGATGAGATCACCAGGTGAAATAGTATTAAGGGAGAAGAGAAGATGGCTCAGATCAGAGTCCTGAGGTACATCCACAATTAATAGACTTGACCTCGATGTTGGGAAAGTATTTTCTTCACCCATAATCCTCTGAAGTAGATAGGATTAAGCCCAGACTTTCCAACCTGGTATCAAAGGTTCTGAACAATATTGCCTTCGTTTTCCTTCCTAGTTTTCTCATCAAGTTTTATTATCCCCATACATCCTGTGTCTGCATTTTTGCTCATTCCATCCCTCTGTTTGTAATGCCCTTCCTTATCCTTTCTTCTAGGCTCTTCTCACAGGTTTCATAGGATGTAGAGCTAGAAGATTCCCCAGATACATCTAATAAAATCCCTTCGTTTTATAGAAGCAGAAACCAGGGCTCAGAGAAGGAAATAAAATATATCACATGGGCAGTTAAACAGCAGAGTTGAGATTCAAAATCCCTCTTTCCCAAGAATCTTTCCTACTTTCTCTCTGCTACTCCCAACCAGATTTTCCCCCTTGAATTTCTTCTCTAAACCATTTTCACCCTTTATTTTCCTTATCTTATGGATTTTGTACATTTTATCTTATATGTATAGTTTATTACAAGCTTATTTAATCTTGCCTGCTAAACTTTAAGTCCCATGAAGATGGACCTCAAGTTTTGTATGTGTGGCTCATTTTTGTATACCCTGCAATACCTTGCATATAATGGGAGTCTCATATCTTTTTGTTGAATTGGATCTGAGATACAAAGGGGAAAGTGGATTTGAAATGAGATAATTATAGGATTACAATTCCTTCTGAAACCCAATACAAGTTATAAGAAGAGATAATGTGGTTTTTGAGAGAAGAAAAAAATTGGAGGATCATTCTTTGTACTTAGTTATGGAAGAAGGAAGGCCTGAGGATGAAGGTGTCTAGGGATGGATTTGAACACAGAGCTTTTTAACTCCAGGTCCAGTGCTGTACCTAGACGCCAGGTGGTCATCCTACAGAATAGGCAAGTATGGATGGGTTATAAACTGGTAGGAAACCTATCCAATTGATGAGATCATAGAAGTCCTAAAACGTAATCATAAAGTTTAAAAGAAGTTAAAGTGATTTTCTGTAATCTTACAACAATGTATAAATAAGTTCCTTTTTTACCTTGAGAGGATTCTGGATTCTAGAGGCTTGGCCATTAGATAAAGGCAATTGATACCACACAGGAAATATGTCATATCCTTTGGCTATATATAAAAAATAAACAAATCATTTAGTCCTTGAAGACTCTGGCTGGGAGCTTTGTAGAGGAAACCTCTATAGGGGCAGAGAAAAGGACTTTCTTTCCTCTCCTCTCCTCCCCTTCCTCATCAACTATGTTATCAGAATTACTGAACTTGTAGCAAATAATGCCTCTGAGTGGGAGCAGAGACTCATGCCAGAGGACAAATATAGATACAGAGAAAGAGAAACCCAAGATACGAAGTGGATTCAAAATGGCCTTTGCAGCGGAGAGACAGTTATGCATTTAAGAAAGGAATAGCTCCTGGACCCCCAGCTGTGTATGGTTCACCCAACAGGACTGGTGTGCCCAATGGGAGCCATGTAAAAATTCTGGAAGCAGACAGTGCTCTGTAGTAGCAAGATTTGTCATGGCCATTTGTGCTCCTTACATATCTGTTTCACTACTTTAATTTTATGCTCACATTTCCCACAGATATACTGTATATTTGTGTCAGTGTATATACCAGATTGTGCAGAGGGCATTTATTTTTACTATTCCTCTTGAGTAAAATACCTTTGCTAAGAACTAATTAATCCTACTAGACAGTTGCTAATGGAAAAGGCACCACCAGTAGGGGCTCATGAATAGGAGTTGTCATCCAAAAAGTTATTCCTAGAACCTGAGGTAGTAGTCACTCTTTGAAAATTCAGTCCTTAAGGACAAGGGATAATGTTATCAAAAAAAATTACATGCATATATACTGTCAAAAAAATTTATAATTATAAAATAAAAAAAAAGAAAATTCAGTCCTTTAGGACATATTGGGGAGAATATTCCAAAAGGTGTATTAATAATTGCATAAAAAATGAAGTCAGTTAAGAACCCAGTTTTCAAATTGTGCCTAAGGAAAATATGATAGAATAAAAAAGCCCTGGATTAGGAGTCATTAAGATTTGGGTAATGCTCAGTCAGCTTCATCCAACTTTAAATGTAATAATCCTTTGAATTTATAAAGTCATTGAATAATCATATTCAATTACCCATGGGAATTTATGTCATCCTCTCCATAAATTCCCAGAGATGAAAGTGTCTGGGGGTTACAGAGATCCTTGGACACTGTCTCATCAAGCAAAGATCTTAAACTATCCTGATCCATCAAAGGAGGAAGTTGGAGGAAATAATCACTAAATTCCCTTTCAGATCTAGAGCTTAAGATCCTATAAAATTTTGTCTTTCTGTTTTGTGGTTGCTGTTATCATAGGGTGTAATGTATCCTCAACTTTTCATCTGAGAACAATTTGTTTCATCTATACATTTTGGGACCTTTTCCAGTTTCTTCATTTTTTTTAATTGAAGAAAGAAAGATGAAAAAAGAGAGGGATGGAAAAAAGAAGAGAGGAAGAAAGAAATGGAGAAAGGAAGGAAGGAATAGAGAGATGGGAGGGAGGAAGGAAGGAAGGAAGAAAAGAAGGAAGGAGGAAGGGAGGGAAGAAAATAGGGATAGAAGGAGAAAAGGAAGGAGAGAGGGAGGCACAGAGGGAAGAAGGGTGGGAAGGAAGGAAGGGGAAAAGGAAGGAAGGAGGGAAGAAAGGGAGAGAGGAAGGGAGGAAGGCAGGAACGGAGGGAGGAAAGAAGGGATAGAGAAGGAAGAAAAGTAGGAAGGAGAGATAGAGGAAGGTAGAGATAGAGGGAAAAAGTGTGGAAGGGAGGGAGAGTAGGAGAAAGGAAAGGAAGGAGAAAAGAAAGAAGGAAGGAAGGAAGGAAGGAAGGAAGGAAGGAAGGAAGGAAGGAAGGAAGGAAGGAAGGAAGGAAGGAAGGAAGGAAACAAGCAATTATTAAATGCCTACTAAGTGCCATGCCCTGCACTTTACAAGTATCTGAACCTCACACCAAGTCTGGGTGGCAGAGACTATTTTTATCCCCATATATATATATATATATATATTATTCTGAACTTAGCAAACACTGAAGTAAACAGCCACTTCCAGAAATATTATAGAAGGAAAAAAGATCATTGTTCATGGCAAATATCCATTCTTAGAGTTAACCAAAAACAATCTCACCCTTTCTTCAAAACTCACCAGAACATTATCGCATAGTACATGAAATAGCAAGAAATACTTACCCCTTTTAACATACCTTCCTGAGCTGCAATAATTCTCGGTTATTCACAACAATTTGTTGTAAAGATTTTATTTCTAAGATTCTTACCTCATCCGTACCATAAAGTCATGGAAGATACATTTGATTGTTCCTCTAAAGGAAAAGGGAACTTCCCAAATGGATAATATTCACCAGGCTAATTTTTACTGTTCTTGTACAGAAAACTGACTCACAGCATTTTGGCCAATTGAAGATGACTTAGCTTCTGATCTTAATTTACTTGTAATTTTCAAGTGATGAAGCTTGATAAAAACACATAGAGCAGAAAACTTAACTTCCCTCTCTTAGATGCATATAAGCTATGTACTTTTTAATCATTTCCAAAGCAGGGAGCAAAGTCTGTCAGATTAACATGCAAATAATATTGTGATAAGCTTGTTTGAGTATCATTTCATTAATTCTGTAGGAAATGAGCTAACAGGGAAAGGAATTAAATTGTTTCTTCTGCTTACATTTTGGAAATTACTGATCACAGTCTAGCAATTAGACAGTAAATGACTACTTCTCTAAGCTGTGGGAAGCATGGTGGACTTAGTGCTGAGCCTAGAATCAAGAGGAGTCATCTTCATGAGTTCAAATCTGGCCTCAGACTAACTATGTAACCTTAAGTAAGATACTTAAACTGTTTGTCTTGCCTCAGTTTCCTCCTCTGTAAAAATTAGCTTAAGAAAGAAATGTCGAACCACTCCAGTATCTTCTCCAAGAAAGCCTCACATGGGGAAATGACTAAAATCAACTGAACAACTACTAAACCCAGAATAGAAATCCTGCTTTGTCACTTCTTAGCCAATGACCTTAAGCAAATCACTTCAGTGCAGTTCATCCAGTTGAGTACAATGAAGCAATAGATGAAATCCTGAATCTTCTCATTGTCTGTGTTTGTTATGGGCAAGACAACGAATCCCACAGAATCCTAGAATTTCAGAATTGAAAAGAACCTCAGAGGTCATTTAATCCAACTTGAACCTTGAGAAATAATAATTAATATTTATATTGCACTTTAGATGTATTTTCCATTTGAACCTTACGGTATCCTTGAGTGATAAAATAATATTATTCTGGACATTTTAATAAGGTAGAAACAGGAAAGTTAAATGACTTTCCAAAGATCCCCAGCTTGTTGATATCTCAGACAGCCTTTAAAATTAGGTCTTTTTGACAGCTGGCTGAATGCTCTGTCCACAGTACTACTAAGCTGTTAGTAAGAATCTCACTCAATATATTAATAATTTTCTGCTTCATGATCTCCAGTGAGGAGGAACCCACTACCTCCTAAGGCAGCCCATTCCATGTTGGGAGAGTTTTGATTATGAGGATCCTTTCCCTTCTATTGAGTCTAAGCTGACCTCAGTAATTTTCTGCAAAATCTAGGTTTTGGACTAGATGGAAATTTCCTTTCAGTTTTTTCAATCTCTTTCTAATCATTGACAAAATTGCAGTTGCCCCAGCTGAAATCTTCTGCAGGGAACTGCAAGCAGTCCACCAGGTTTGTTAATAATACCACCTCTGATGCTCCTTGCTTTTAAAGTAACACTGAGGGGGGGATAGTTAATCTTCTCTTTGGAGAGTCAAACAAACTCCCTTTAAAATGCAGATAGCAGGAGCAGCTAGGTGGTGCAGTGGATAGAGCACCAGCCCTGAATTCAGGAGGACCTGAGTTCAAATCTGGTCTCAGACACTTAACACTTCCTAGCTGTGTGACCCTGGGCAAGTCACTTAACCCCAGTCTGGGGGGGAGGGAGGGGAATGTAGATAGCAGTCTTTTGCCACAGATTGGGGGGGGATCCCTTTCTTCAGCAAATTCCTCCCATCTTTTCTCATCCTTTCCTTTCTCTATTAATACCTTCACCTCTGCCTGTCCTTATCAACTTTCCCCTGAATCAACACAGTCTTCTTGTTTTGTTACTACTGGGGTGGAATACTGGAGTTAGAATCAGGAGATGGAGACGTGTATGTGGGGCAGACTAGAATTATGTGACTGGGGAAATCATGTTATTTCTCTGTAAAATGGGACTCAATATCTGTGATATGACCTTTGGGACATTTCAGATAATGAGATAAATTACTTAATCTGTTCAGCCATCACTTTATTACACAAGGGACCTGAATAAAAGATTCCTTCCAACCCCAAATGTGTCCATACTGTCCCAGGTTTTTCAAAGTTGGACTCCACAGGGTGATAAAACCAGCCATGTTGTTTCTCTCCAAGTTCCTCCGGTATCTTCTCCAGTCAATCACGGGCTACAAATGGCCAGAAGGTAGAAGAATTGGTATCTTTATATATGATCCTTCCAGATGTGGAGGCAGACCCCAGCCGGAAACTGTTCATTTGGCTGATGGGGGTGTCTAAAATTTGTACACTTCTATAGTAGAAAGTTGAAAGTTTTTACTGCAATGTCAGTCCCTCTCAGAGGAACCATTTCCTCCAGGTACATTCATTAAATTATAAGCTCCTTGAAGGCAGGAACTATTTTTTACCTTCTTTTGTATCCCCAGAGTCTAGCATAGTGCCTTGTGCTCAATAAATGTTTATTGTCTAGCTGTGTGACTCTGGGCAAGTCACTTAACCCCAGCTGCCTCAACAACAACAACAACAACAACAACAACAAAATATATATAATTTATTGAATGACTCAAAGCTAGCTAGAATAAAGTTTCTATAGATAAGGGAAGGAAACAGTTTCAGATATCTCTTTCATGCAACAAGATAGGAGCAGATACTTTCTCTGGGTTCCTGGTGGCTGAAGTTCAGAAATTCTCTGAAAAAAAAATTGCTTTCTATTAATAACTGCTAAACAATCCCGAATGCCTCACTAAAAAATGGATGGGGTAGGTAGGAGGGGCTGAAGGACCTGAATTCAAATCTAGATTCAGATACTTGACACTTAGCTGTGTGATCTTGGACAAGTCACACACAATAATAATCAGAATCCTACAAAACCAGATGAGCTCAGACAAGCATTGTGCTGCATTCCTCAGAGGGAAGTGAAGGTTGGGAAGCAAACTTGGAATCAGAGCAGATCCTAGCTCCCTCAAGGCTCCCCAGGGAGGAAGCCAGACTCCATTCATGATACCTTCTTCTGTCATCTTTGAGTGGATTCCAAGGTCAGAGGAGAGCCAGAGGACTCATCTCATCCTGGACTAGGTCTGCTGATTTCTCAGGCCATTACTGGAGATGAGAGTGAAGACCTCAGAGGAGAAAAGAGGGAAGAGATTTTTACTGAAAGAAAATAGGTCACAATTCGTTACTTTAAAAAGTAGGAAAGCACTTAGCAGTCTGGGACTCAGTGTGCTACTGTGAGGTGGATAGACTTGATCAGGAATTCATATCCTTTTTTTTAAATGTCCTGACACCCTTTCCAGTCTGTTGTAGCCAACAGATCCCTTCTCAAAATAATATTTTCAAGGGCATAAAAAAGAGATTACCAAGGAAACCAATTTTATTAAAATATAATTATCAAAATATGTATAATTTTTAAGAACTGAATTCACAGACCCATCTCTGAATCCATAAACTGGAGAGTCTCCAAAGATCTCATTCAACTCTGCTGTCTTATGGCTCTGCAATGAATTTGAAAAAAAAAAATTTAAATAAAGGAGGGGACAGCTAGATGATGCAGCGGATAGAGCATTAGCTCTGGAGATGGGAGGAATTATACACACTTTAAGCTTGAAAAAGCTTTATTCTTTAAAAGTATCCCTGACACAAAGAAAGAATAAGAATCCCTGATTTAGAGCTTATGATATTTCCATTGTTCCTTTCCAACCAAAAAAAAAAAAAAAAAGTATAGTCTTCGCTAATGGTGAAGATAAATTAAGCTTTTGCTTTTTTTTTTTTTTTTTTTAATCAACCTACAAACTTCCATCAAATAGCTACTGTGTACAACAGTAATGTCAAACTGAAATTGAAATGAGGGGTTGGACATGTGATTAATGCCTTTGACCCACAAGAACCTTGTATTTAGCATGAGGGATACAAAGATAGATTTGACACAGATCCTCTCCTCATCATTTAAAAAGAGAGGATCTTATTTTTTAGAAAGGAAGAAAGACATGTCTTCACAGAGAAAAGTCACCTAGCCTTTTTAGGCCTTGGTTTTCCTATATGTAAATATAGAAATTACACAAAATAATCTCTAGGGACAGCTAGGGTGCGCAGTGGATAGAGCACCAGCCTTGAATTCAGGAGGACCCAAGTTCAAATCTGGTCTCAGACACTTAACACTTTCTAGCTGAGTGACCCTGGGCAAGTCACTTAACCCCATGGGGGGGGGGGACGACGACAACAACAACAAAATAATCTCTAAGTTTTCTTTAAACTCTAATTGCAAGAATATTTATTTTATGATAGTCTAATGAATTAATGAGCACGTGAGCATAATCCTACATGTGAATGAGAAGTCCAAGCAAAGTGCTTAATTATGTAAAGAGGAAGTGATCACATTTATCTTAGGAAGGTTCAAGAAAGACTATACAGAGGAAGTGACATCTGTCTTGAGTACTGAGAAAAAGAGAGGAACCTTGAGAAACAGAGAGGCCATTATAGGCAGGAGAGTAGGAGCAAAGGAACAGAATAAGGCAGGATGGATACCGGAGACTGAAAATAGTAATAATGAGAGCTAGCACTTATATAACATCTTAAGGTTTGCACAGGATTTTTCCATGTTATCTCGTTTGATCTTTACAACATCCTAATAAAGTAAGTGCTAGTAAAACTCCCATTTTACAGGTGAGGGAATTGTCATTGAGTGGTTAAAAGCGATTTGCCCAGGGTCATATAACTAGAATCTGAAGCAGACTTTGAATTCATATCTAGGATTTCAAGTCTGCTGTTACGAGTGATAGTCCAGAATGGTTGTAATATAAAGTAAATGAATGAAGTTATATGAGAAAAAAAAACAAAACTAGAAAGTTAACTTGAAGCCATGTTCTAGAAAGTCTTAAATTCCAAGATCAGGAATTTAGATTTTTATGATTTAGGAAGATTTTTTTTTTTTTTTTTTTTTTGGTGTGGAGGCAATTGAGGTTAAGTGACTTGCCCAGGGTCACACAGCTGGGAAGTGTTAACTGTCTAAGTCGGATTTGATCTCCAGTCCCCCTGACTTCAGGGCTGGCGCTCTATCCACTGCGCCACCTAGCTGCCCCTAGGCAGATTTCTTAAATGGTACTGGTAAGAAGGATAAATTGGAAAAAAAGGAGAGATTAGAGACAGGAAAAACTGTTGGGAATTTGTCATAGTAGATTATGGGAGGGGGAAGGAATGAGAGCCTAAATGAGATAGCTGCAGTAATATGGTCCACACCTTCATAAATGTATTATTTCTTAATACATATTACATTTCCATTTTGCTCAAGATGAATATCTTTCTCTCTTATTCTCTCTTTCTTGGGGGGAATCAAGGATTATGAATACCCCCTCCATTCTCATGGTAGCCATCATCCCCGGAATGAGCGCTGTCCGCCACCCCCCCAAACGTTACCCAAAGGGGCCTGTGAAGTGACCAGCTGCCGCTCAGATTCGGTGTGTGAAAGGCACAAGCGTTGCTGCTTCAATGGCTGCACCTATGCCTGCCTGGAATCAGTGCAGCCTCCACCAGGTAAGGGGGCAAGCTGGGGGGAGGGGAGCTCCTTGATGAGCAGCTCCATAATGGGGATGGGGGTGAGCAATGGGGCAGGGAGAGAAGCCCTTTATGTCATTTTGTGGCTTCTATATCATTTTGTAAATGCAATAAATGTAAAATTTTATTGTCCCAAATCCCATCCTTGGTGATACAGTGAATGAATGAATGCGAATCCCATGTGTTGAAACAGAGGCTCAAAACCTCAGGGAAATAAATGGCATTTGGGAAGTAAACTTATTAAACCCAGAGTGAGGATACAAAAATGTTTAACCCCACCCAGATCATTAAAATGTCTGCCAGGATCCCAGCAGAAGAGATCATGAGAGGTAAGTGGGGGCAGCAAGGTGGTACCAGGGTGCATAGAGTGCTGGATCTAGAGTCAGGAAAATCTGAGTTCAAATCTGTAAAATGAAAGGGCTGGACTAGATGACCACTTAGATCCCCTCCAGTTCTAAATCCCATGATCCCCACCAAATGCTCTCAGTGAGAGAACTGTATTTTTCTGTTGTCAAGTCCACCATGGAACCAGGTTGCCTGCAGTCCACTTCCAATCCCCCGTGTATGATTTCAGGTACCCCCCTCCCCCAAATTTCCTCATCTTAACTAGTGCCTGAAAATTCTGAGATGCTGAGATGCCTTAGTGTGGTTATTGGTCAGGGCCATTCCTGAGAATGTAACAGAGTGAGTGTGTGGACACCAGATCCTGAAAGGGTAAGGAAGGATCCTCTGGCCTGGGGGAGCTAGCTAGCATTGATAGAGCACTTTAAGATTTGCAAAGCCTTTATATATATTTGTCTCATTTGATCCTCACAACATACTTGGGAGGCAAAAGGGTATTATGACACCCATTTTACAGAATGAGGATGGGGGATGGATGTACTGCAAAACAAAGGGTCTTTATTTCCCGTTCTGTAAAGCTGGCCTACTTGCTAAGAGCCCGTTAAGGTAAATAATGTCTTGCCTTTGTAGAATGCTCATCACAATGCTGCTGAGAGCATTCCATAAACCCTATTTATTTTTCCCACTGAAAAGAGTATTGAGAAATATTTCCCCTTGAGAAGTTGCATTTAGGAGAAATCATTACCAGCCACCACAGTAAGGTGGTGACAGAATTCGATATAACAGCTCATTTTCAGACTAACTTCAAAGTCATGGGGAAGGACACAGCACCCATTTAATTCCTATTCCTGACTGTATGCTTTCCCATTTCCACTTCACCCTTCTTGAGGCGAGCAATCTTTTTCCTCCTTTTCTTCCTTTGATCTTCCCTCCCTTCTTCTTTTTATTCCTTTCCTCCCTCCCTTCTCTTCCTTCCTTTTATCCTTCCATCCTTCTTTTTTTCTTTCTTTTTTCTTTTATTCTCCCTCCCTTTTCCCTCCTTCCTCCCTCCCTTCCTTTCTCCCTCCCTCCCTCCCTTCCTCCCTTTCTTTCTTTCTCCTTTCCTTCCTCCCTTCCTTCCTTCCTTCCTTCTTTTCTTCCTTCCTTCCTCCCTCCCTTCCTTTCTCCCTCCCTCCCTCTCTTTCTTTCTTTCTTTCTTCCTCTCTTTCTTTCTTTCTTCCTCTCTTTCTTTCTTTCTTTCTTTCTTTCTTTCTTTCTTTCTTTCTTTCTTTCTTTCTTTCTTTCTTTCTTTCTTTCTTTCTTTCTTTCTTTCTTCCTCTCTTTCTTTCTTTCTTTCTTTCTTTCTTTCTTTCTTTCTTTCTTTCTTTCTTTCTTTCTTTCTTTCTTTCTTTCTTTCTTTCTTTCTTTCTTTCTTTCTTTCTTTCTTTCTTTCTTTCTTTCTTTCTTTCTTTCTTTCTTTTTTCTCCTTTCCTCCCCTCCCTTCCTTCTTTCCTTCCTTCTTCTCTTTCTTCCTTCCTTTCTTCCTTCTTTCTCCCTATCTCCCCAGCCCAATCCCACTACTGCTTGGCAGAAAACCTTTGACTTGCTCCTTTTTCAATCTGAAAGGTTCAGGGAGATGATGGTGGTGAAGATAATGACATCTAGAGAGGCAGTGTGGTGTGGTAGATAGAGAGGCAGCCTAAAAGCCCACCATACTGTCTGCGTGACCCTAGCCAATTCATTTAATCTGTCAGTATTCTAGATCAGATTCAAAAGGCAACACAGAGATATGAAAGCAAAAGCAAAATGAGACCATCTTGGGACCCTTAGAGATCATCTAGCTAGCATCTTTTTCTGTCATGGCCCCTCTCCTTTGGCAGTCTGGGGAAGCCTTTGGCCCCTTTTTAGAATAATGTTTTAAGATACACATTTAAATGGGAAAAATACTAAATTTCATTTAGAAGTAAAATAAAGATTTTCCCCCCTAACAGTTTAGTAGAGCCCCTGTAGTCTATCTATATATCTTTTGGAGAAGGTCCTTGAACCCCAGGCCAAGAGCTCCTGCTCCACTCTAACCCCTTCATTTTACAGATGGTAAAACTGAGGCCCAGAAATGTTGTCATGGAGATAGTTTGGTGGCAAAACCATCACCATCATCATCACTACCACCATCATTATCATCATCATCATCACCACCCCCACTACCACCAGTATCATCACCATCACCATCACCACCATCACCTCACTAGTGGAGCTCAAAATCATATCTCAGATAGTTTCTGGCTGTGTGATACTGGCCAAGTCACTTAGCCCCTGGCGGTCTCTGTTTCCTCATTTTGTTAATGGGACACAATAGCCCCCACCTCTCAAGAATGCTGTGAAATTCAAATGAGATGATACATAAAGCATTTTGCAAAGCTTAAAGAGCTGTATAAATGAACTGTTATTTGATAAATTCATTCTGTCTGGTTCAGCGAACATATCGTGCACCTGTTATGTGCTATGTGCTTTCCTATTATGGTGTTGGGAATACTATGTGTTAGAACTCTAGTTATTTGTATTTTAAAAAAGACGAGTCAGAAGGGAATGTTTAACTTAACGCAACAATTCATCAACTTTTAGTTCAAGACATTTATGTGTTTTTAAATGTTATTTCATTTTCCTCAAGTTACATATAAAAACAAATTTTGACATTTTTTTAAAATTTGAGTTTTAAATTTTTCCCTCCCTTCCCCCCTTCCTGAGATAATATAAAACTTATTATATGTTCATTTTATATATTTATACAAACACATTTATTTGTTCAGTGAACCAAATTCAGTTGGGCGCCTTCTCCAAAGCATTCATTGACATCCCCAGTTCTGTTTTCTTTTGATGATGGAATTTTAGGTGTCAATAGGAAAACACTCCCATTGGTGGGAATTTGCCTTCCCATTGAACCTTGAGTCCCATCACCTAGGTCCAGTCCCAGAGCCGGTATACGCCCTGTTTGTCTCCAACCAAAGGTCCTTCCCTCTTTCTAAGTACTTTTTGTGAGGAGGCTTAGGGGAATCTTGGGGGGCTCCTAGAAATGACTCTGGAGTCCAATCAGCAGAAACCATTTCTCATTGGAAGCACCAGGATGTGACAAGTGACTAACATGTGACTGTGTTTTATTAGTCCTAGACTGGCTGGTGCAGCCCAAACCTCGCTGGCTAGGTGGCAACGGCTGGCTGCTGGACGGGCCAGAAGAAGTTTTACAAGGTACAAGGGGGTCTTGTGTGACAGTCTTGTCTTTAGCGGATATATCACGTGATAGGAAGTAGGGATGCTGGACTTGCCAAAGGAAAATTTTTTGGTAGCTCTTGAGAAACCATTGTAAATACATTTTCAGCAAGGAAGGAAAGAAAGAAGGGAAGGAAGAAGTTATGAGTATGAAGCACCTGCTGTGTGTCAAGCACTTTGTGAATATTATTACATCTGATCCTCAGAACAACCCTGGGAGATGGGTGCTATAATTATACTTGTTTTACTGATGAGGAAACTGAGGCAAGGAAGGGTCTAATGATTTTTCCAGGGTCACACAAGTGTCTGAGGCTGGATTTGAACTCAGAAAATTAAGTCTTCCTGACTCCAAATCCAGCACTCTATTCACTGTACCACCTAGCAGCTTAATAGTAGGTAGTAGATTTTTGTCTTTCAGCCAAAATTTCTTTCCACTTTCTAAATTTTTCTACTTCTTGTGAGTAGGCTTAGGGAGACCTTAGGGAAGCTCCTAGAAATGATTTTAGAGCCCAGTCAACAAAGAAGCATTTTTTACTGGAACCATCAATTTACAGGGTTGTTTTTTTGTTGTTGTTTTTTGTTTTTTTACAATTAAGGAAACTGAGGCAAACAGAGGTTAGATGTCTTGCCCAGGATCACTCAGCTAGTAAGTAAGCATCAGATTTGAATTAGTAAGTCACACTAATAATTACTAATTATTAGTAGTATATATTACATATATAGTATATAATTATTAATATTACAAATTATGTTAATTAGTAATTACTAATAATAAGTAAAATCATATTTGAACTCAGGTCTTCCTGACCCCAGACTACTGTACTTTGTAACTGCCTTTGGGGAATAGGATGCTCCCATTCCAGCACAACTAGACCCTTGGTCAAATTGTTCTCTGTACCTCTCCAACCCTCCTAAACTAAATGCAAATTTGCTACCAATATTCCTGGTTCCAGCTCTGGCCCTAGTTTCGAATCTAAGACTCCACTGGGTCTTAATTTTTCTGGTTTACTTGACCTGATTTTTAGGAATAGACAGTGTTTGAAAATTGCATTGGATTACCTTATGTACCCCAAACCATCTCTAGTGAGGTGGAGAGGGGGAGGTTCTTGTCCTCTTCCCCACCCTGGTGGCTGGTAGCTGGACTGAGGGAGGCAGCCAGTGGGGAGAAAGAAATTGGTTTAAAAACTTAAAAACAAAGAGTCCTGGGCTGCACCTCCATATCAGGCTGCTTTCACCCAGACACTGCAGAGAGAATGAATGGAAGAGGAACAGGGAAGAGAGAAGGTAGTCATCTGATGCCCTCTTTTGGTCCTCATGTGAGCTTCTTGAACTCATATGGAATTCTATTAAACATAGCTGATACAAAGCACACACACACCAAACTTTCCTCTTAAGGAGAGAAATGGTTCTCCTCACTCTGATGTGTTTTAACTAGGGATTTTTCCTCCAAGATGATGAATATTTAGAGGAAAAAGTTTCTCTTAATTTCCCCCAGTTTCACCATCTGGAGAATGGGTACATTGCACCCTCTCTAAGATAATTTCTGATTCTGACTGACATTCTTTGTTCTCAGGTCTTTGACATTCTATGATTTTGAGAATTCTTTCTCATCTCCCCCTCTTCCTTCATTCAATATGCTCTGGTAGAACCTGGAATCAGGAAAACCTAAATTCAAATCTGACCTCAGATACAGATTAGCTATGTGACCATGGGCAAGTCTCCCTTTGCCTCAGTTTCCTCACCTGTAAAATTAGGATCGCAGTCATACAGACCTCCCAGGGTTGTTTAGGACCAACAGAGATGGTAATTATAAAGAGCTCAGCTCAACGCCCGGCACACAAGTAAATGGTAACTCTTATTAGCCATTGTTGTTATTGCTCATCCTTCATTCTTGAAGAGGACCAATGAAATCATTGGAGTGACATCCTGACTCTCCAGAGAACTGGTTTTACGTGAGACAGAGTTGGACAAAGTTGCCAGTCCCACTGTCCCCTTATTCCAGTGCCTCCTCAGAGGCCATTCTCTGGACAATAATATTCATTCCTCAATGGTCTCAATGGGTGATAAAAGATTCAAAGGGGAAAAAAATTCTTGGAGGAGGAGAGCCAGAGAAACTTTCAAGATCTTTAAGCCAGAGAACTGAGCTCTAATAGTGGAATTTCCCACCTTAGCAATTCAGTTAGTCAACAAACATTTATTAAGTATCAGTTATATACCAGGCACCAGGATAAGCAAGGGATGCCAAAAAGGACATTCACCTTCTTTGTAAGGCAAAACTTCCTAACATTTAGTGCTGTCTAAAAGTGAAATGTATTGCCTTGGTGGATAATGAGTTCCTCATCCCTAGAGGTTTTCAAGTGGAAGCAGAATATTCCCTTGTTGTAGCAGGAAGTCTTGTTTAAGTGTGGGTTGGACTAGAAATCATAAGTTCTGGGGCAGCTAGATGACACAGTAGATAGAGCACAAGCCCTGAAGTCAGAAGGACCTGAGTTCAAATCTGGTCTCAGACACTTAACATGTCCTAGCTGTGTGACCTTGGGAAGAAAGAAAGAAAGAAAGAAAGAAAGAAAGAAAGAAAGAAAGAAAGAAAGAAAGAAAGAAAGAAAGAAAGAAAGAAAGAAAGAAAGAAAGAAAGAAAGAAAGAAAGAAATCATGGGTCCTTAGCTTGAGGTCTGTGAACTAAAAATAGATTTCGAGAACTGTATTTCAGTAGAATTGGCTTCCCTGGCTGTCCAATGTATTTTCTTTTATGCATTTAACCATGATTCTAAGATAGGGTCCATAGGCTTTACCAAAAAATGGGTAAGAACTTCTGGTCTGGAGTGCCCTGCCCACCTTGTATGACTTCTGTGGGAGCCTGGGTGACCCGCTGGTTGAGGTGGAGCCAGCTTTGTAGAAAGGGGCAAGATGGCTGAGGTCACCAAGATCTTACACTGTATAATAAGCTGGGGCTTTTCTCTGTGACTCTTCTAGCAGAGGCCTGTAGCACCACTGAGGATGGGGCAGAACCTCTCCACTGCCCCACAGGCTACGAGTGCCACATCATAAATCCTGGCAACTCTGCAGAAGGCATCCCCAACAGAGGGCAGTGCATCAAGCAGCGGAAGGTTTCAGGTCAGTCCTTTCCTTCCTTCCTTCCTTCCTTCCTTCCTTCCTTCCTTCCTTCCTTCCTTCCTTCCTTCCTTCCTTCCTTCCTTCCTTCCTTCCTTCCTTCCTTCCTTCCTTCCTTCCTTCCTTCCTTCCTTCCTTCCTTCCTTCCTTCCTTTTCTCTCACTACCTTCATCTCCTTTTCTCCCTCTCTCCTCTCCTCTCCTTTCTTCTCTTTTTTTCTCTCTTTTTGTCTCTCTGTCTCTCTTTTTCTCCCTCTTTTTTCTTCCTTCCTTCCTTCCTTTCCTTTCTTCCTTCTTTCCTTCCTTTCTTCCTGCCTGCCTTCCTTCCTTCTCTCTTTTCTCCATCTCTGTCTCTCCTCTCCTTTCTTCTCTTCTTTGTCTCTGTCTCTCTCCTCTTTCTCCCTTTTTTCCTTCCTTCTTTCCTTCCTCTTTCCCTTCCCTCTTTCCTTCTTCCCTTCCTTTCTTCCTTTCTTCCTTCCTCCCCTCCTTCCCTCCTTCCTTCCTTAGGTAATGGAGTTAAATGACTTGTCCAGGATCACATAGCTAGTAAGTGCCTGAGGTCAGGTCTTCCTGATTCAGGGCTGATGCTCTCTGTATTTTAACATCTCGCTGGCTTCTTTGAAAATTTCCATCCTTCACCCCTTTACTCATAGCATCAAAGGATTTAAGGTTCTACCTTCCCTGGGAAGAGTTTCCTGATTCTTTTCTTCTGCTCCCACACCCCTAAATTCCTGTTCTTCAATTGTTTCATGTATGAATCCAGATGCCACCCCATCAGCCATCTCCCAGAAAGACTGTGAGCTCTCTGAGGGCAGGACCAGGGTTGAGTAATGTGGATTCCAGTGCCTGCTCTGCCACTCACGTGCTGTGTGACATTGGAAAGGTCATTTCATGTGTCTGGGTCTCAGTTTCCTCCTCTAAAAATGATGACCTAGAAGATTCTTTCCAACTCTGACCATCAGTGTTATGGAAGCCCTTTCCAGATGAATGATACTTTCCTATTACTTGTGTTTTCTAATACAGGTCATTTAACCTTCTTATTATTAATAATTCACTTTTATTAATTATTAATAACTATTAACAATGTTATTGGTAATAATTAATAGTAGCTTCTTAAGGGTTCAAAAATGCTATATGCATATATTTGTGTGTATATATGTATCCATCTATATATATGATTCTCAAAGCAACACCATGAAGTAGATTTTTTTTACAAATGAGGAAATTAAGTCAAAAATAATTTAGTGATTTTTTTCAAGGTTACACAATGATTCAGCTAGACATGTCTAAGGAAGGATTTAAATTCAAGATTTCCTAACTTAATCACTCTCTCCCCCTATAATTCCATTAACAAATCATGCATAATACCTCAGAAATCAAGAATCTTTAAAAAGTGCATAAAATTGCATAAAAACCCATTGAAATCATATTCAAATATTCTAATCTTTAAAAACTTCAGTCTTGCTTTTGTTTCCTTGGTTCTATTAGACAATCACAAAATGAATAAGCATTAAATGAGTACTTACTATGTACTCTGGCTTAGTGTTAAATGTTGTGGGAAATAATAGAAATTTTCAAACATAATCTATAGGGACTTCACTGTCCAATTTCTACTTGTTTATTGTTTCTGTAAGCCAAATTATCTCCAGGGCTGGGGGCATTTGTCCTTTCTTCCTTCTCCCCATCCTGTTGGCTAATAGTTGGACTGACAGGGACAGCATGTTCTGTGGAGAGAAGGAAGTAGCTCAACCAGCTGATATTAAAAAGAAAAAAAAAAGCCTGAAGCTCATCTATCTTCCAGACAACTTCACCCAAAATGGGAATAATTGGCTGGAGCAGGCAAATAAGTTGGAGAGTTAAGAAAGACTAGTGTACAAAAATCCAGAGATGAGAGAAAACTCAGGAGGAGATAGTGGTCCACAGCATCAAATGCTGCAGAAGGTCAAGAAGAATGGTTTGACTATTAAGAAATAATTGGTAATTTGGAGGTTTTTTTTTTTTAATTTCTGAAGTTAAACACCAAAAAGAGCATTTTCACACATACAGCATAGTATCAACATTTAAACTGAAACCGTGAATTTCTACCAGTTGTTTTTAAAATGTATAACTTTCAAAACTATCTTGCTTGAATTTCTTCTTAATTTCCTTCTATTCTAATGCACAGAAATGTGCATTAAAATATTTCTCTGGTTCTCCTTTTTTAATTAAAAAAAAATCACTATTACTAGTCCCTTTCTCCCTCAAATATCTCTTCCTCAACTAAAAACCAAGAGAAAGAAAAGGAAAAAAATTGTAACAAATGAACGTAATCAGGCCACACAGTAGTGATGTCCAAAAATATAATTTTCTTTCTTCTCTGTCCATCACTTCTCTGTTAGGGGATGGACAACATGCAGCATATCTGTGTGAAACCAAAATTTCTTCATGTACTTCAACCAAAGCAACATATCAAAACAGAAAGAATGCAGAAGCAAATTAAAAAAATCCATCTTGCTTCTCTTTTGGTCAACATTAAAGAGATTTTTTTGGGGGAAAACTATTATTTACCTCATTTCTTTCTTACTTATGCTTAAGTCACTGAACGAACAAACCTGTTGAGCATCTCAGCTTAAAAAGGTAAAGGTCTCCCACTGTATCCAAGACCATCTTCGGTCATCCTGATTTATATCTGGCCATTGGCTGCAGCTGGCTCCAGATGAGAAAGTGAGTTTGATGTCTTTGTATAGCTGTCCTCAAAATCAAATCCAAAACCAATTCATTTGTATGTCATGGCATCCCTTCATTGAAATCATGGTCCTCTAAGAGTTAAGGACAAACAATAACAACTTAGTAAAATGAAATGTGCTATGAAAATGTGAATAATTATTGATGATGATAATGTTGATGTTAAGCTGGACAATTTCTAAATCCCTTTCTGGCTTTAAGCCCTAGAATCCTATATATACAGAAAAAAACAAAGAATATTGCATAAGGAACTGAAAATTAAGAATTTAAGTATAATGTTGAATTTAACATTGTAGTGCCAAAACTTTCCTGATTATTTGTGTCCCATTCTGAACTTCCGTCTGCTCTCTTTTTAAAGTTATTCCATTGTATTCATTATTTTTTTCTTTGTTCTCTCTGTGTGTACGACATGTATTTTGGCCATATAGGTCATGTGTATATAAATATGGTTTATTTAATTGAGGCTCATTGGGAGGTATGAATCTCAGGAACCTTCTCATATTTGGCTGTCAAATCATAGTTTGCCAAACCTGTCCTAACACTTAACCAATGTTTGTCAAAGTGCCACATGCTACTGAAAAATGTGTATATTTCTTTTTAACAAAAGGCTTGTTTCTTTGCTTAGACACAAATAAATGGCACAGTGGATAAAGTACTATACCTAGAATCAGGAATATCCGAATCCAAATCTAGCCTCAAATATTTACTAGTTTTGTGATCTCAGTCAATGAACTTTGCTTCATTTCCTCAACTGTAAAATGAAAAATAATAATACCTACCTCCAGGGTTGTTATAAGAATCTAATGAGATTTTATTAATGAAGTGCTTGTCAGTGTCTAGTATTTAATAGGTCCTTAATAAATGCTTATTCTCTTCTCTTCCTTCTTCCTTTCCCCAATTCTATCATATCCAACTTTTAAAAAAATCTTTCAGATCCTTAACATATTTCTTGTTTAATTTTTTGTTAGAATGGTCTAGATATGAAAGGGCAACAGTGAAGTCCCCAACTGTTATAGTTTTGCTATTTCTCCTGATAATTCAATTAGCTTTTTTGGGCTATGCAATGTGTGTATAGCATATATATATATATATATATATATATATATACATACATATATATGTATGTGTGTATAATTGATATTATTTCATTACCTGTGGTCTCTTAAAACATAACATTGAAGCATGTCTATTTTTACAGTTGCCTAATTTGAAAAATGATTGCTGTTCCTTTTAAAAAACTCAAATGGAGCAAAATGAATTCTATTTCAAAGAATATTTAAATGTTGTTCTTTCTAATTTTATATTTCACTTGTGTTTTCTTAAACAATATATGGCTTTCTAATTCAACCTGCTTTTGATGGATAAGTCTATTATTGACTGGATTTTTCCCACAATTTTATACATATATATATATATATGTGTGTGTGTGTGTGTGTGTGTATAGATATATAGATATATATAAATATATCTATATCTATATCTATATATATGTATATATATCTATATCTATATCTATATATATATATATATATATAGAGAGAGAGAGAGAGAGAGAAATACCTTTCCTTGCACAATCTGTCATCTGAAATGGGCGTAATCCCTTGCTGTGGTCCTGATAAACTACAATATGATGGCAGAGATTGTATTGATCTCAGACTTTCTGGAAGGTCCCTTGGGACATCTGCCTAGTTGCCAAACTTTCTCTGTTTCCTGCTTATAGATATTAGTGATCCAAGACATATTCTGCTTAGCCTAGACCCCCTGTACAATGATCTGCTGTTCTCCCCCAACCAACACAACTGTTCAAATAGACCAGGACCAAGATCCAACTGACTTAAGATCTTGTTTCTGGGAAATTGTCCTACCTTCATGTCATCTCCCCAAACCCTTCCTTCCCCGATGCATGTAGCCTCAGGCGCTGTTCACCAGCACCCAAGCTGGTTCCCCATTCCCACCCCCACAACCCCCCTTCTCCAAGTGCCTGCAGACTTTTGGCCATATTTATGTATCCCTAGACTGCATGGTGGACTTTATTGTTGTTTCTCTTTGTTCTTTATCTTTATCCCATCTGTGCCCTTTTTAGATCTTTGCTGGGATGTTTACTGGGGAGCTAGGTTTCTTTCAAGTAACCTTTCTAACCAGAAGTCTTTCTTGTTGATTTTCCAGATGGACAAAACCTTAAACCTAAAATTTACAAGGAAGTTGTTGGTAAGATAAGAGTGTGTCCTTCTTTTATTTATTCCTGTATTGTGAGCACATGAAAGAAGGCAGAGTGCCTTTTCTTGGTTAAAGAATGAAATGACAATTACCAAAGTGAAAAAAAGAGACTTGAAATTAAAAAAACAATCTGGTCTTGAGTCCCAATTCTGTCTCTTACTAGCTTTAGTTCTTTGGTCAATCCCCAAATTTCTTTGAATCTTTTGTTTTTTCATTTAGAAAGTGATGGCAATACTTTAAAAAGTTCTCTCACTGAGTTGTTTTAAGAATCAACCAGAATAATGTATATTGCCATTTAATCATTATGTAAATACGTTATTATTTATTATTGTTGGTATTATATGCTCCCAACTTGCTACAAAAGCCCTCCT
Organism: Sminthopsis crassicaudata; assembly: GCF_048593235.1. Classification (NCBI taxonomy): domain Eukaryota; kingdom Metazoa; phylum Chordata; class Mammalia; order Dasyuromorphia; family Dasyuridae; genus Sminthopsis; species Sminthopsis crassicaudata. The sequence goes on along the minus strand of NC_133618.1, from coordinate 56,855,024 downwards.
CTGATATCCCATTATGATATGGGAATGACCCTGGGCTCTGGAAGGCAATATCAGCTAGGTATAACTTTAAAGTCCTGCCAGGCTGGAGAGTATTTAATTCTATCTAGAAAATGGCATTAGTCTGTCATCTGAGGACCACCTTTGTATCTTTCTGTCTCCTGATGCTTAGTACAATGCCTGGCTTATAACAGGGGCTTTTATCAGCTCACTGACTCTTCTCCTTGTCACTATCCTTCTCATCTTCCTCTTTTCCTCTCTCCTTGTTCTTCTCTTTTCCTGTTATGGAGGGAAGAAGGCTTTTAAAATGTGAAAATCCACCTGCTAATTTGTTTTTGGAAGCTAATTTTAAATACTCAATTTTCTTAAGATTAATGGAAGGCCTGTGTGAATTTGTACTGCTAGAATGAAATGAAAACACATAACTTAAAAAAATTGAGATAAATTAAACCCCAGAGTGTCAATTAAGTGTGAAAGAAGACAGGAGTCTTAGAGGTAATCTAGTCCACTTCCCTTGTGATCTTTCTTCCCTCACTTCAACTCTTATAGCTAATGAATGGCAGAACCAAGACTAAAATTCAAGTTTCCTCCCACCCAGTCCATTGCTCTTGGCATTAAATCACGGTGCCTTTCTGTTTACATTTGTGTCTTCTACCAAATCTTCATTCATTTCTTCATCTTCCTTACTTCCCTCTCTCCTTTCCTTCCTTCAGTTTTCTTCCTTCTCTTCTTCCTTCCTTTCTGCTTTCTTTTCTTCTCTCCTTTCTGCTCTCCTTCCTTCTTTCCTTCCTTCCTCCTTTCCTTCCCTCCCTCCTTCCTTCCTTCTCTCCTTCCTTCCTTTCTGCCTTCTTTTCTTCCCTCCCTCCATTTCTCCTTCCTTCCTTCAGGCTGGCCACTATGCAGGACATAAGACAGTCCCTTTCCTCACAGAAGTAAGAGCCTAGTATCTATTCAAATTCTTCACTGTGAGCATTCTTTACCCTGTGCAGATCAAAATCTCTCCATGTCTTCTTACTGTGAGTAATTCTCATTTAGGCTTTTCTATAAGTCCTCTTTGGAGATCTTCAATTTGGATAAAGATATTGAAGGCCAAGAATGGGAGTTGTTTTGGTGACAATAATAAAAATAGCTGATAATTTGTAGCATTTTGTAATTTACAAAAGGAATTTTCTCACAACTACCCCCATAAGTTGGTAATAATAGTTATCTGATGGATTTGGCTCTTTTCATGAGGTAATTCAGGCCAATTCTAAGTTACGTATGATGATGAGAGCCATCTGCATCCAGAGACTATGGGTACTGAATGTGGATCACAATATAGCATTTTCATCTTTGTTGTTATTGTAGTTTGCTTGCTTGATTTTTTTCCCTCTCATTGTTTCCCTTTTTGATCTGATTTTCCTTGTGCAGCATGATAAATGTGGAAATATGATTAGAAGAATTGCATCTGTTTAACCTATATTAGATTATTTACTGCCTAGGGGAGGGGGAAAGGGGAGAAGGAGGGAGAAAAATATGGAACAAAAGTTTTTGCAAGGGTGAATGTTGAAAATTATCTTTGCATGTATTTTGAAAAATAAAAGGCTATTATAAAAAACAAAAATAAATAAAATAAAATAATTATCTGATATTTATATGGCATTTTAAAGTTTACAAAATGATTTGTATACATTTTCTCATTTGAACCTCACAATTACCCTATGAGTAGGTTGTAATATATTATTCTGTTTTATTCTACTATAAGTAGAATGGATATTATTCTATTATTTTTAGAATGAGAAAACAGGTTTAAAAATCTTTTAAACATGATTTATCCTTGGTTATATCAAAAGTGTTATTTTAAACTAGATTTTCCTCCAATCTATCCACCATTCATCTATTAAATGTGGATAATAATATCTAAATCATGGGATGTTGTGTGGATCAAAGGGGTTAGTATATATAAAATGATTTGTAAATCTTTAAATGCTATATAAATGTTAGGTTATTATTATTATTATTATTATTATTACTACAAAGTTCCCATTTTTCAGATGATAAAACTGAGACACAAAGACTATGACTTGCCTAGCATCATATAATTAATATCAGAACTGTTATTCAAAACTAGATCTTTCAAATATAAAACCAGGCCCTTTTCTACTGTATTGGTCTCGAGATAGTAGATTTAAGATTTTATTTGTTTTGAGGAGAAGCTGAAGGGAGAGAGGGGAAAGTTGATGCAATTATTTTGATACAGGTATGGTTTCTTTTATAGCAAGTAATTCAAATCATGTGGTCGGCTACGAAAAAGAACGACAGAAGCATTTGCATTAATCCAATAGATGAATTGAAAATGAGTGGACGAATGAAGTCATGCAAACTTGGTCCCAAAGAAGAGATATGAGAACACCTTTCTTGCTTTGTAGAGGTGGGGAACTAGGAGGAAAGAGCACTTCGTGCAATGTTGAACTTTATTCATTTGTTGATTAATTTTGCTGAATATTTTTTCCATTCTTAAATTCTTTATTCTGAGAAATGGTTCTGTGGGGAAGAAAGGAAAGACATATTGAGGAATGTAGATGATATAAAAACAAAGATATCAATAAAATTGTTTTAAAATCAAAAGGTATGAATTTTAGTACCAAGAAGGAATTTTCATCATGAGGTGGTTTTGACCGATGAAAGAGAATTTAATATTTTTGTTGTTCGTAGAGAAATATGAGAGGGATTCTGTCATCATTTTAGAGATTCCATACAGATAGAATTGATAGAAATTTTTGGAAAGCACACGGGATTTGGAATAAGAAGACTTGGGTTTGAACCCTTGGGCAAGTTCAAATATTCTGAATCTCAATTTTTTTCTTTTTATAAAAAGGGGGAGATTAAATTACAACATCTTCGTAGGTTATTCCAACTCTTGAATTCTAATAGTCCGTAAACTGTGCTTTTTCCATTTTGCATTGGAAAAGATTGTAGAGACCATCTAGCCCAACTTTCTCATTTTCTAGATATCAACATTCAAACCCAAAAAGGGAAGTGACAAGGGTACCTGAGTAAAGTAAGACAGGCAAGATCTGAACCCAAATCCTCTGACTCTGAATTGATCATTACATTAAGCCAAATTTTTATTATTGCCTTGAAGGAGTTCATCGGGGAGAGGGGCTATTCCATATGCTGCAACCCCCATTATCTAAAATTGGAAGAGTCCTTAAATATCATCCCAATTAAAATTCCTCTCAACACCATGCATTCCCTCATATGTATAATAAAAAGAAAACACTCAGGTTGTATAGATGGGATGAATCATTTGAGACAAAGAGTGGAAAAAGAAAGCAGGATAGATAAGGGAGTACAAGTTGATTCTTGAAAAAAATTAATGATTTCTTTTATGTCTTTGGAACTAAATCCCAAGGACAAATGTCTCTAACTCTTCTTTTTCTCTATGTTATTCCTGATTGGATAACGACTGTCCCTTAATGTCACAAATGTGAGAGATGATGAATTGGACTTTGATTCAGATTTGGAAGCCAGATTGGGAAGTCACCATCCCACAAATTATTAGAAGATGAAAGGATCTTGGGGGCAGCTAGGTGGCGCAGTGGATAGAGCACCAGCCCTGAATTCAGGAGGATCAAATCTGATCTCAGACGCTTAACACTTCCTAGTTGTGTGACCCTGGGCAAGTCACTTAACCCCAGCCTCAGGGGGAAAAAAAAAAAAAAAAAAGAATTAGTCTTAGTCTAGTCCCAAAATTTTTTTGCAGGAAGAAACCTTGTTCTAGGTCACACTTCTTCCAAGGTCGCAAACAGGAAAAATGACAGGGTTAGGGACTCAACTTAGATCCTTTGACTCCAGAATCCAGATTTCTTTCCTTCACTCCAGATGGTCTTCTCACTTGAATTGATGTTTCTTATCCAGTAGACATAGGAGGCAAGCTATTAGGCTCATCAACAATAGCATCTTCCCTGAAAAGGGAAGTTTGTAATCTAGTTGGGGGACTCAAGAAACCAACGTGGGAAAAGATGCCACAGAGTAAAAAGTAGTATGTGACAAGTGCCAAAGGAATGGGACAGACAGGAGAGAATACTTGGGATGAAGAAGTCAGGCATGGATTCATGGACGGGAGGCAGGGGGAGGAGATTGATTTGAGCCTGAAGGATGAATAGCATTTCAATAAGTAGGAAACAAAGAAGGAGGAATTCCAGTTAAGGGATAGGTACATCATAAGCAAAGGCATATTAAGAAAGCTCAGACTTTATTTGGGGAAATAATGAATTCATAAAATTGGAAACTCTTTTCACCTCCACCTTTAACCCCCCCAAAGAACAGCATTTCCTTCCTGTTGGAATATCTAAACTTGTCATTCAGGTAGGTATTCCCTATAGACGTTATATGGTTTACATACAATACACATTTACATGCTATTTTGAATGCTGACTTCCAACCTGATGGTGAAAGAAACAACCTTTTTTCCTGTCTCCTTTTTTTCCATCTGAGTGTCTCTGCTTCCCATTACTCATCTTGAGTCTTCTTACTCAAGTAGTGATCAATAACCTGTTCCTATGTTAGCTTCACTGAATCTTTTCACTGAATTCACTTTTCACTGAATCTTGTTTGCCTCAGTTTCTCCATCTAAAAATGATCTGGAGAAGGAAATGGCAAGCCATTCTAGTATCTTTGTTAAGAAAATCCCCCAAAGGGATCATGAAGAATTACATAGAACTGAAAAATGAATGAGCAACAACAAATAACTTTTCTCTGGAGTTCTGGCATAATAAGGCATTTATAAGATATTATGGATCCTGGCCAGAAAAAAAAAATTTAAAGGGTTATGTCATATCCAACACTCTCCCCAATACACCTCCTCCATAGAATGTCAGAACAGGAAGAAAACTCAGAAAGTATCTTGTCCATCTTACATCTTCCAGATGGGGAAAGAGAAGTCGGGGAACAGTGGGCGAGAGAGGAAATGTGACTTCACCAAAATTACATGGCTGGTTTTCAGCTGAGCTGGGGCTAGAACTGAGCAACCCTAATGGCCAGAGCATTGCTATTTCTCCTTTACCATACTACCCGTACTGTGTCAAGCACAGTGTAGTATATTGCATAATAAATAATACAGAGATTCAAATAAAAGACAGTTGGATAGCAATCCTGAATCCAGTAATGATGATAACAATGGTAGCCAGCATTTATTAGGCATTAACTATTTGCCAGGCATTGAGAATATAAATACAAGAAAGCCCTCAGGCTTTTAATGGGGTAAAGGGATATGTGGGACATCTTTGGAGCACTCTTGACTTTGTTTAAGTACCAATTCAAGTCCCATCTTTTACAGGAAGATTTTTCCAACCCTGTAAACCCAGTATCCTCCCTCCGTTAGTTATTTCTCCTGCATAAAGCCTGCTTTGTTTGTGTTTGTTTACATATTGTCTCCCTCATTAGACTGTAAGTTCCTTGACAGAAGGCACTGTCTTTTGCCAGTGCTTAGCACAGTGCCTGGCACACTGGAAATGCTTAATAAATGTTTAGTGTTTGATAGGAGTAGGAGCATAAGTGGTTTGGAAATGGTGGTGTGTGTATGACCTAGAGATCTGGTTTCTGGTAAAACTAAAGCAAGGTTCAACAATAAAACTAGAATAATTCCATGGGAAAAGTTTTTGTGTGATCTGGATGAGACCGATGAAGATGAGAACAATGGTGCAATGGACAGAACACCAGCCCTGAAGTCAGGAAGACCTGAGTTCAAGTTTGGTCTCAGACACTTAACACTTAGTAGCTGTATGACCCTGGGCAAGTCATTTAACTGCAATTGCCTCACAAAAGGAGAAGAAGGAAGAAGAAGAAGAAGAAGAAGAAGAAGAAGAAGAAGAAGAAGAAGAAGAAGAAGAAGAAGAAGAAGAAGAAGAAGAAGAAGAAGAAGAAGAAGAACAACAACAACAACAACAACAACAACAACAACAACAACAACAACAACAACAACAATAACAACAGTGGGACAATTGAGGGAGTTCTCATTGATTTACCCTGGGTACTAAACTTTCCCCTTCCCTGGCATCTCTATATGTCACAGAGCAGAGGTCATTTAAAGTAAAGGGATTGAGATTTTCAGTTACCAGAATATTACCAGAATCCACTTCCCCAACATCCTGAAGGAAGGTGAGGGCTGTGTGTGTTCTAACCAAACAATTAGTTAAAATGAATAAAGCTTCCTGATACTTTCAACTATGACCTTGAAAGAAAAGAATCTACTTAGGACATCAGAACGTCTCTTTGTGTATCTTAAATTAAAATCTTAATAAAAATCAACAGAACTTAGAGATTGAATTTTTTCCCTTCTAGTTAGTGATTAACATCTGATGAAAAGACTAAACTATAACAGAGTCACCTGGTCCAAGCCATTCCTGGACAAGCCTGCCCTTTACAATGTGTCTGATGGGTGGTCATCCAGTGACTTGTTCCAAATCCTACAAGGAGTAACTATAGCGCTAGCACTCAAATCCCACTCAGTTTCACAAATAATTGGAAGGGACCTCAGCTGCCATTTAACTCAAACCATACATGAAAGAAATCTTCACTGCATCAAACCCAGCATGTCATCCAGCCCAGCCTCAGCCTCAAGGTCTCCAAGGAGGGGGCAAACCCCTCTATCTCCTCTAATTCCATTACCCTTTCCATTATATCATGAGCCCAAATTCCCCTGGAACCAAGTCCAGTGTTTTTCAACTACACGATTCTCCCTGGAAGAAACATTAATCCCTTATCTAATAAAAACTTGCATTCCTATAATTTAATAAGATTTGCGAAATGCTTCTCTTAAAGTAGCCCCATAAAGTAGGTAGCATGTTACCCAAGGGGTGCCCCACATGGCATCCCCTGTTCCCCTTTGAGTACTCTCTATCCTAGCTCACTCTCCCAAAAGCCTGTTAGGTTTTTTCTGGAGGAGGGGGGCAATACTATGGCCACTTTTCAGCTGCAACTCACTCTTAGGGGTTATATTAGGGGTAATTCTGGTATGGAGGGTTATATATCTATACTCATACTCATGGCTCCCATTTACTTAAATCCAGTCACAAACATTTACTAATGAGAAGACAAAGCAAGGATAATCATTTTTAAAAATTACGCTAGAAGACAAAATCAAGTTTACTTAATATAGTGTTGGGCGAATGGGGAAGGAAGCAGACAAAACTTACAAAAACCTAACAGGGAGATACTAAGGACTAGGGAAATCCACAAATCCAAGGCAATTTATGACTAGATAGTGAGTCTTTTTAGGAAATAATCTGTGCATGTGTCACTGGTTGATTGGGACCATTCCTCTTTTGCATTTCTCCATTAACCCACTAACTGAAGGCATTTCTTTGCTATTTTTGAGCCACTAAAGTAGCATTATGCTTCTTAGCTAATGACAGCCTTAAGCCTGAGGTCTTCAGAGATTCCAAGGTCTGCTTCTTTGGCTAGGTCATAAGGGAGTGAAAAGGGGACCTCTACTTCTGGGTAGTTCAAGTTTTTGCTCTCTCTAGATCAGGGGTTCTCAAACTATGGCCCACGGGCCAGATGCGGCCCTCTGAGGATGTTTCTGCAGCCTGCCAGTTATGGCAAATGGGCTGAGGGGCGGAGACAGAATGTGAGTTTTTGTTTTTACTATAGTCCGGCCCTCCCACAGTCTGAGGGACAGTGAACTCGCCCCCTATTTTAAAAGTTTGAGGACCACTGCCTAGACTTTTTCCTCTCAATCCATGGAATGCAGAAAATGGTAAAAAGAGATAAGTCTTTCAGGCATTTCCCCTCTTTCAAGCTGTAGATACTGGAAAATAAGGAGTCCTTTCCTCCAATCAGCTCTTCATTCATCATAGAGCGGTGCAATCATCTTTCAAACAGCACACTTCCAATCAGATCAGCTCCCTGCCTCAACAGCAGCACCTCCTGGTCAGCTTCTCTGCTGTACAGGCTAAAGTATTCTCTCTTCTGCCTTCTTAAATCCTGGCTTCTCTACTCTAATAGACTGTTTCTTTGATCACTGACTCCTTAGTATTTAAAATACTAGAAACAACTCTAGATACTGACTCCTTATCTAGAGCTGTTTCTAGTATTTCAAATAGCTTTTCTTTCCAATTTAATTCTAATAATCTTATCTCCTTATACTCCCTCATTAATTGTCATTTAACTCTATGTAGTGTCTTCTTTTACTCTGTGAAAGCTGTGCTAATCAGGTTCCAATTACTTTTTGAAAGTCCTATATTAGAATGTTGTACATCTTCAGGCAGTTTACAGAAAATAGATAAGATTCTTATATTCTCCCCTTGTACTTCTTAGTTGATAATTCACATTTTACTATATTTTCAATATTTTTAAATTATCCTAAATATTTTTATTCCTATGTCAGGAAGTATTTTCTTAATTTAAAAAATCCTCTATGGTTTTATCAGTACTTTGGAGAGTCTATTTGGTTCTTATCATTATTAGATTCCTTTCTTAATAATAGGTACATCAAATCATTTCCATTAGTTGATAATGATTTAGTAAGTGCCTATTATATACCAAACACTGTGCTATGTTGAGAATATGAAGAAAGGAAAAAGACAGTTGATCAGTCAGTCAACAAATATTTATTAAGTACTTAGTATACACCAGGCATTGTGTTAAGTGCTAAGGATACATAAAAAGGAATAAAAATCTGGTTTCTGCTCTGTAGGAGCCCACAGTCTAATGGGTAAAGCAACATACAGCTAATTGTGGGCATACAAGATAGGTACAGAAGGAAGGCACTGACAGGGATAAGGACTGGGAAAGATCTCCTGTAGAATATAATATTTGAGCTAAGTCTTGAAGGAAGTCAGAGGACCTAGTGGTGAAAATGAGGAAGAAAATTTTATCAAGCATAAATTTTAATTGTATCCCACTCCTTGTGGCTACATTTGGGGTTTTCTTGGCAAAAATACTGAATTGGTTTGCTGTTTCCTTCTCCAACTCATCTTACAGATGAGGAAACTGAGGCAAATGGGATTGAATGGTTTACCCAGGATCACACAGCTGGTTGGTAGCTGAGACCATATTTGAACTTCAGACCTGGTGCTGCCTCTGGAGTCAAGGGATAGATGGTCATGTGCAAGTAACAGCAGAGAAGTCTATGTTGTTAGATCATACCGGGTATTAAGGTAGTAAAGACTAAGAAGGCAGGAACAACAGGAAGGGACAAGATTTTTAAAGGCACCAATTGACAAATAGAATATTTTATATAAGATCTTGGCCATGTTAAAGAGCCAGTAGGATTAATTGGGTGGGAGAAAGGGTGAGAGAGGGAGATCAGACTTGTAATTTTTTTAAATGACTGATGGGGCAACTAGATGGTGGAGTGAATAGAAAACCAGCTCTGGAGTCAGGAGGACCCTAATTCAAAACTGATCTCATCCTTAATACTTACTAGCTATGTGTCTCTGGTCAAGTCATTTAATTCCAATTGCCTCTCCCCCCCAAAATTAAAAAGACTGATAGCAGAGTGCAAGATTGATTGAATGGAAGAGACCGAGAAGACTATTGCAATAACCTTGTAAAGGATATTAATGCACAAATATTCATATAAAGTTATATCACACAAAATAATTCAATTTATAAAAGAAAATCCACTGGAAAACTTATTTTTAATTAAAATTTAATTCAGAATTTGCTTTCTCTCAAATGGACCCTTGTGACCCTAGTGTACAAATTGGATGGAGAACCTCTCTGGTGAGTCTCTGCCAATGCAAAAGGTACTTCAATAAATACCAGACAACTTTCAAATTGTACCACGGGTATAGTATTCCATATGACAGCTACATTCCCCTTTTCTCTCTTTATGAACTAGCCTACTCACTCAAACCTATATTCAAAATGGTAAGTAAAGGGAATTTTCTCATTTGGAAAGGTTTGGCCACAGTTACCATTTGGCTGTAACATACTTTCAGGTTCCTAGAGATAATCTTGGTCTAAGGTAATTACATTTCTACACTAAAAACTGTAAATTCTTATCCCTATCAGTGTTCTTCCCATTTATAGAAATGCATCACAATGACACAATTAACTCTTAAATATTAAATATTTGCTAGATAAAAAGACAAAAGTAATAATAATCAAAAAAGTAAAAATAATCAAAATAAACCGGAGTTACAAGTCAAATCATTGTTATCTCCCTATTACAAATTGGAAACTATCATGGAGAGGGCAAGTGATTCAATTTTCTAAGACCACATAATGAAATGCCAGCAGAGTTAGTATTCAAATTCCAGGCTCTTGTATAAGAATCCTTTTACTATGCCACAGCTTCTTCTGTCAAAAGAAAACTAATGTATAAGATTCATGAATTCTCTTCAAGTGCATTTGGTTTGACTTTCATTGAGATTTTGATGACAAACTATTTTGATGAGTTTTGAACTTTTAAAATATGAGTGTTTTAATATATTTTAAAGAATATATTTGGGGCAGCTAGGTGGTGCAGTGGATAGAGCACCAGCCCTGAATTCACCTGAATTCAGAACCTGAATTCAAATCTGATCTCAGACACTTAACACTTCCTAGCTGTGTGACCCTGGGCAAGTCACTTAACCCCAGCCTCAGGGGGAAAAAAAAAGAATATATTTTAAGGGATAATGTGGCTATGCAGTGATTTAAAAAAAACATTTTAATGAATAAGTCTTGAAAAATAATTTTAGAATTTAATCTTTCCTGAAATGGAGATCTTCCTAGCATAGCCCTGAAAAAAGGGCACTTGTATTAGACATGTATGTAATTAAAAATTTTATACAGACCCTGAAGTATTTTAATGCTTTCCCCTCTTTGCTCTTACTTTCAAACAAAGAGAGCCCAGCTAATAAGTGGCTTTCAAAGGTTTCCATTTCATCAGCACTACAAATAATAACTTTACAACTTCACAACTTCAGCATCCTCTTATTTCTTTCAAATTTATTATTAACAATATAATTAATAATAACTTATCTTTCAACAGAATGTTAATTTAATCTTCCCTGCCACTATAGCAGCTTTCTATGATCAAGGTTCTTTTTTGTTACTTGCTCATTTTTTTTCTTTTTTTGCTTGTAGCTTTTGAAGTCAAGCTGGATTACTGAGGGTGCTGTCCCAAGTTTCTTGTGTGGCTTTGAGATTGACTTTGAACACAAGGACCCCTTGTGTTTGGTGTCTTGCCCATAGCAAGGGATAACCCAATCTAGCCCCACTCACTGGTGCCTGGTTTCCAGGGTTGGAAATTTGCCTTCTGTGCTGGAACTGATGGCTGTACCCACTGGTCTGTCATCCTACTGTTCTATTGCTCAAGGATCAAGGGGTTTTGGTTGCTGATCTGAGCCAGTGACTGATCTTTTCTGAAGTTCTTCTAAACTATCTTGAGCTAGAAAATTGTTCCATTCCCTTTATTTAGATTCTATTGTTCCAGAATCTTGTTCAGAGACTTGGTTTCATGTTATTTCCAAGGAAAACACCGGTGAGCTCAAGCAACTTCCTGGCTTATTTTCACCATCTTTTATAGAATGTTAATTTTTTAAAAAATCCTTTTCTCACAATAATCTTCTGACATTGGTAGATTATACAAGTATTATTATTTCTATTTGACAGAAAAGAAAACTGATGCCCAAAGAAGGATAAATTGGTAAACCTTACAGAGATAGTAAATGCTCATTATTTTTCTAATATATTTTTATTTATCTTATTAAATTTCCCCAATTCGTGTAAAATATTTTAATATTCACTTTCACAAATTTTGATTTCTAGATTATCTCCTTTCTTTCACCCCTCCTCTCTCTTTGAGAAGACAATATGATATTGATTATACATGTGAAGTCATGCAAAGCATATTTCCATATTAGCCATGTTCTTTTGTTGCAAAAGAAAGTCAAATAAACTTCGATAAAAATAGAAAAACTTTTAAAAAGTATGCTTCAATCTGTACTAAGAGGTCCTAAGTTCCTCCTTTCTAGAGTAGATAGCATTTTTTTGTAATTATCTTGAATCATTGTTCTAGTCAGAGTAACTAAGTACACTGGTCTCCTGATTCTGCTCACTCACATTGCATCAGTTCATATAAGTCTTCCCAGGGTTTTCTGTTCCTCTTTTCTTATAGCACAATATGATCCATCACAGTCATACACAGCTTATTCAGCCATTCTCCAATTGATGAGCATCCCTTCAATTTCCAATTCTTTGCCAACACACACAAAAATATCTTCACATTATGATGTAAAAACAAAATTTTGAGGGATCTACTGCCAAAAAATGGGGCCACAAGGCAGATATGAACATGGGGTCATGAGAGTTAGAAAGTAGTTCTGTCCTTTCTACATTTGATATCTCCAGATACTTTCATCTTTAAAAGCAGACACTGTCATGCTAGACAACTAAGTGGTATACTTGATAGGGTGCTGAGTTTAGAATCAGAAAAACTGAGTTTGAATCCTGACTCAAATACCAACTAGCAGCATATCTAGACAAGCTATTTGATTACTGTGTGCCTCAGTTTCCTTTTCTGTAAAATGAAAGAGTTGGACTAAATTGACTCTAAGGTTCCTGTTCTGTGATTCTAGTATCTAGTTAATGGAGAGTTATTCCTAATCTTGGATGTATTCAAGATTTATAGCTTTTCTACTTTTGCACAGCACTCATGACAAAATCTACATGTTATTGGAATAAATTCAAACAAAAACATTTACAACTCTGGCAGGCATCATTTCCTCCTGAGGCTATGATTTAATGCATTAATTTTTACCTTCATGGAAAGATGTGTTTAAAACTCATGAAAAATTGAAAACATAATCAATAATCTTCAAGAATGTATAACACAAAAAGTCACAACTGGCTAAAAATGATATAGACTTTTGTTTCTGGGAGAAAGAAAGACAGATCCATCTCAGAACAACAAAAAAAATAACTCATTTGAAAAAATGGAATATTTCAATGGGAATTTATACATATGTAATCTGACAGATTTAGCCCTATGTCACTGACAACTACTCACATCCCACATTTCTGTTGCATTTTTATTAACTGAAAGAAGCTAAAAGCCACCTTAGTCTGCAAATACACGACTAAGCCAAGAACATGGCTTTAAACATGAGTTTAAAATGTAATCTTGTTTGTAAAATCTTATGGGTAGAATGGTGCAAGATTGTAACTCTGCATCATAATACACAGTGAAAAGTTTTCTAGAAAATTTTATGGAAAAGTCCAATTTGAAGAGAACATGGCAAGAGACAGAAATAATTAAAGAGTCATCTTAACGCCAAGTGTGAAAATGGACAACAAATAGATGAAAAATGGAAAAGATCTGAATATCTGTTTGTTTAGAATAAACAATAAATTCCTTTCATCTTTAAAGATGATGGAGTCAAGACATTCAGATTATTCTACAAGTAATATCCCATAGCATTTATTTTTTATGATCACACAATGGATTTTAAGATGCCAAGTACAAGATCCCTCTCTTTTTTTGTTTACCATAAAAAGTCATTTGCTTCAGTAATATAACATACCACCTGTCCATCTTCCAATGTGACTCTTATACTTGTGTCAAAATTACACAAGACATAATAGATATAACCTTGATCAATGACCCTCTAGTGATAAATAACAAACAGAACACTAACCAGAGCGATGTGTGCCCCAAAGTTATACAATAATTGGATGGTGAGATCCATCAGTGGACATAAGCTGCGGAACAATTCCCTCTCGGTAATGAGAGCTTTCAGTGTACTTTTTTTATGTGGCATTAAATTTCTTGCATCAAGATCTGGAACGTGTAAAACCTTCTTAATTAGATACATAAGCACTCAAAGGAATTTGGTTTAACTATTCACACTGGAAAAATTAAATGAATGAGCAATACCTATTATCTAGACTATACTGTTGAATGAATAATTTATAGAAGCCATAAATATGCATATATGTGTGAATGTATATATATATATAGAGTGTGTGTGTGATTACATGTGCATGTGTATGTACATGTGTGCATATAATGAACACTCCAAACTGATGATGAGTTTTCTTAGAATTGAATAGGAGAGCAGGCTGGACTGCCTTCAGGAAATTGCAAAGCTGTTTTAATTACCCCTTGTCTTCTCCCCAAAATAAAGCTCCCTTCTATATATAACATCAATATTCTTCTAATGTTGTGAATAGCTACAAGTCATGGAATACTATAACTAAACACAACATTAAATTGGAAATCATCCAAAGGTCAACAAAATGGTAAAAAGTGAATGCAATCTAGCCAGAATACACTGCAAACAAAGAATTATGAAAAATGTGGTGTGTAAAGGATGTCAACAAATAAATGTGCTGGGTCCCAATTCCTGACTCTAAAGACAGTTTTCCATTTCCCTTTACATCACATTGCTCTTCTTCTTCTTCTTCTTCTTCTTCTTCTTCTTCTTCTTCTTCTTCTTCTTCTTCTTCTTCTTCTTCTTCTTCTTCTTCTTCTTCTTCTTCTTCTTCTTCTTCTTCTTCTTCTTCTTCCTCCTCCTCCTCCTCCTCCCCCTCCTTCTCTTCCTCCTCCTCCTCCTCCTTCTCTTCCTCCTCCTCCTCCTCCCCCTCCTTCTCTTCCTCCTCCTCCTCCTCCTTCTTTTCCTCCTCCTCCTCCTCCTCCTCCTCCTTCTCTTCCTCCTCCTCCTCCTCCTCCTCCTCTTCCTCCTCCTCCTCCTCCTCCTTCTCTTCCTCCTCCTCTTCCTCCTCCTCCTCCTCCTCCTTCTCTTCCTCCTCCTCCTCCTCCTCCTCCTCCTCCTCCTCCTCCTCCTCCTCCTCCTCCTCCTTCTTCTTCTTCTTCTTCTTCTTCTTCTTCTTCTTCTTCTTCTTCTTCTTCTTCTTCTTCTTCTTCTTCTTCTTCTTCTTCTGCTGCTGCTGCTGCTGCTGCTGCTGCTGCTGCAGCAATTGGGGTGAAGTGACTTGCCCAAGGTCACATAGCTAGGAAGTATTAAGTATCCCAGGTCAAATTTGAATTCAAGTCCTCCTGATTTCAGGGCTGGTGCTCTCTCTCCACTGCGCCACCTAGCTGCCCCCACATTGCTTTTCTGTAACCATTTCACAGTTGAATAAATTGAGTGACTTGACTTACCCATAATCTCCCATCTTGAAACCCAAGCCATGCTCAATTTTAACATTGGGTCCCAGCAGGAACTCTAGCTCTGTTTAACTGTCTCCCCCGACCCCTCAGTTTCTATTTGTTAGGTACTATTGAGACGAACTCTTGCAGGATCTTTCCCTGCTTTTCTGTGGGAACAGTAGAGTTTGGCCATGATTCACTGCTATGTCTTTGGCCTTAAGTCTTGGCTTTCCTAGGTTACTGTCTAGAAAAATCTTACCTCCTCCTGAGCAATACCCCTGCTCTGAACGGACCCCAAAAACCAGGGGGATGTCTAATAGGGGCCAGGCAATTACAATAGCTGACCTCTAGCCAAGTCCCTAATTGTTCAGCTACAGCTAGGTCTTAGCAATTTTAGCTGAGGTTGCCTATTCTTGGCAATGGAATAATCAACTCCCAATTTAAAACTATTACAAGCAATCTTATCCTTGCCCCACTATCAGTTAAAATGTAAAAAAAAAAAAAAAAAAAAAAAAAAAAAAATCGGGGCACCTAGGTGGTGCAGTGCATAGAGGACCAGCTCTGAATTCAGGAGGACCCAAGTTCAAATTTGGTCTCAGACACTTAACACGTCCTAGCTGTGTGACCCTGGGCAAGTCACTTAACCCCAGCCTCAGGGAAAAAAATGTAAAATATCTGGTGAAGCTCTTCATACAAATGACTTGGGCTATAACTCAAGATATAAATGATGCTCCTTTCTCAATCAATTATGTTGTCAAGTGTTATTAATTCCACCTTCTCACTGATTCTTAAATCCATATCCTCTCCTCTGTTAATACCAGTAGAAGTTCGGGATTCAGACCTTCATCTGCCCTTGCCTACATTATCCCAACAACCTACCAGTTGGTCTCCTTGCATCTAATCTTTCCCTCTTCATTTCCATCTTCAATTGACCATCTTCCACATAGCTATCAAACTGATATTCAAAAAAGCACATATCTGATCATGACACTCCTAGGATTTCCAGTACTTAGTATAGTGCCTGGCACATAACATATACTTACTAAATAGTTATTGACTGATTGATAGACTGCCTTCAATGGCTCCCATTGCTTTTTGTATAAAATACAATTTCCCCTGATTGACATGTAAAGCCCTCTACATGAGGCAGCTAAGTAGCACAGTAGATAGAGCACTGGCCCTGGAATTAGAAGGGCCTGAGTTCAAATCCAGCCCCAGACACTTAACACTTCCTAGCTGTGTATTTCTGGGCAAATCATTTAATCCCAATTTCCTTTCCAAAAAAAAAAAAAAAAAAAAACCCTCCATAATCTGGCTCCAATCTATCTTTCCAGACTGATTATACATTACCCCCCACCCCATTGTGTACTCTAGAGTTCAGTCAAACCAGTTCCCTCTACATGACATTTCATTTCCAACCTTTGTAGCTTTGCATAATCTTGATTCGTTGATTGAAATGTTCTCCTTTTTCATCTCCATCTCTTGAAAACTTTGGTTATCTTCCTTAAAATGGCCTTCTTCTTTTTTCTTCTTCTTAACTTTTTCCTCTTTCTCCTCCTCCTCCTCCTTCTTCTATTTCTTCTCCTCCTTCTCCTATTTCTCTTTTTCTTCCTCTTCCTCCTCCTCCTTCTCTTCCTTCTTTTTGGAGCAAAAAAAAATTTAATGCCATGTGCTAGTAAAAGAACCATTTTCAATGTTCCCTGTTGTTAGTCTCTACCTTCCTCAAACCTCCACTATCACTACATATATATTGTTATTTGATTTGTATTTACTCCTCCTTGGAGAGATTGTATCCCTCCAATATGATGTAAACTTCTTGAGAGCAGGGATTGTACCATTTTTTTATAAATTTTATAATTATAACATTTTCTTTGACAGTACATATGCATAGGTAATTTTTTTTTACAGCATTATCCCCTGTACTCCCTTCTGTTCCGAATTTTTCCCCTCCTTCCTTCCACCTCCTCCCCTAGATGGCAGGCATTCCCATACATATTAAATATCTTATAGTATATCCTAGGTACAATATATATGTGCAGAACCGAATTTTGTTGTTGTTGTTGCAAAGGAAGGATTGTATTCGGAAGGTAAAAATAATCTGGGAAGAAAAACAAAACAAAACAACAACCAAAAAAAACGATGTTCACAGTTTACACTCATTTCCCAGTGTTCCTTTTCTGGGTGTAGCTGATTCTGTCCATCATTGATCAATTGGAATTGGATTAGCTCTTCTCTATGTTGAAGATATCCACTTCCATCAGCATACATCCTCATACAGTATCATTGTTGAAGTGTATAATGATCTCCTAGTTCTGCTCACTTCACTCAGCATCAGTTGATGTAAGTCTCTCCAAGCCTCTCTGTATTCCTCCAGTTGGTCATTTCTTACAGAACAATAATATTCCATAACATTCATATATCATAATTTACCCAACCATTCTCCAGTTGATGGACATCCACTCATTTTCCAGTTTCTAGCCACTACAAAGAGGGCTGCCACAAACATTTTGGCACATACAGGTCCCTTTCCCTTCTTTAGTATTTCTTTGGGACATAAGCCCAGTAGTAGCACTGCTGGATCAAAGGGTATGCACAGTTTGATAACTTTTGGGGCATAATTCCAGATTGCTCTCCAGAATGGTTGGATTCTTTCACAACTCCACCATCAATGCACCAATGTCCCAGTTTTCCCACAGCCCCTCCAACATTCATCGTTATTTGTTCCTGTCATCTTGCCAATCTGACAGGTGTGTAATGATATCTCAGAGTTGTCTTAATTTGCATTTTTCTGATCAATAGTGATTTGGAACACTCTTTCATATGAGTGGAAATAGTTTCAATTTCATCACCTGAAAATTGTCTGTTCATATCCTTTGACCATTTATCAATTGGAGAATGACTTGATTTCTTATAAATTAAAGTCAATTCTCTGTATATTTTGGAGATGAGGCCTTTATCAGAACCTTTAACTGTAAAAATGTGTTCCTAATTTGTTACTTCCCTTCTAATCTTGTTTGCATTATTAGTTTTGTTTGTGCAGAAACTTTTTAATTTGGTGTAATCAAAATTTTCCATTTTGTGATCAATAATGGTCTCTAGTTCTCCTTTGGACACAAAGTCCTTCCTCCTCCACAAGTCCTAGAGGTAAACCATCCCATGTTCCTCCAATTTATTTATGATTTGGTTCTTTATGCCTAAATCTTGGACCCATTTTGATCTTATCTTAATATGTGGTGTTAAATGTGGGTCCATGGATTGTATCATTTTTAAGAAAACACATCTGCAGTACTTAGTACAGTGTCTCTTTCTCCTCTTTCAAGTGTCAGAATTGGAGTAGATGATTTCTGTATACTTCCAACTCTAAAATTGTATGATGTTATGAAGCTTTAATTTGTAGAATTCGAGACATCATCCAACAAGATGGTAAAGATATTTGGGAAGAAGACACCATTCCCAACCCCAAATCCTCTCTTCCTCTGTTGATATAATAGGCAAATCTTTATTTTATCTTTGTATCAGAAATTCCCTCTTGACATCATGGTCCCAATTATATTTTTAAGGGACTTCTCATTTCTCTGGCATAATATCCTCACACAGATAACCTAGGAACTTTAATACTTAACACGGCTCCATCCAATATTTAGTAGCACATTTCCTTTAAAAGTACACAAGCTCATAAAACTTATTTATAGGTCAAGGGGCATAAACACAATACATGTCAGAGCCCAAGGGAAACAAAAGAAAATAAGCATGTATTAATGTTGCTACTATGTACCAGGTATTGCACTAAGATCCTTAAAAATAAATCATTTGATCTCACAACAACCTTGGAAGATAGGTACTATTATTATCCTCATTTCCCAGTGGAATAAATTGAGTCACAAGAGGTTAAGTGATTTGCCCTGCATCACATAGTTAATGCCTGAGGTTAAATTTGAACTCAGGCCTTCCAAACTTCAGGCCAAGCATACTGGACACTGTCCTACCTTGCTGTTCATTGGAGTGAAACAGTTTCTATCAGTGGATTCCAGTGGATGTCCTCTTTCTGTACTATCTCAGTTGCTAGTAATATTGCTCTGTGTAGAACTCGCTCAGGGGATGTGTTGGGAGGTTTTTCCTCCACACTAGTGCTTCTTTCCATAGCTACCTTTCTTGATGCATCATTTTTCCTACTCTTTATGCCTCTAGAAGCTGACAGCAGATATCAATAGTTTCTGCTCCCAATTGTGATTCTTTCTCTGCTCCTGCATTACTAAGTAGCACAATTCTGCAGTTCTCCCCAGTTGCCAGGAGATGGCAATCATTCCCTTTCACAGGGGACCAGCTTTTCATTTTCAGAATTTTTCAAGTCCTCCTTCACACACAATTCAGGGTGTCTTTTGTTTCTGAATTCCCACAGAGGTGCTTCTTGCAGGAACAACTTGTCCACTATTGAATCAGTTTAGGATAACAATAAAGTTTTGTATCTTCATTTAAAAAACCCCAAACAAACGTGTTCTGCTTGTTACTGCCTTCCACAGACTTCCAGTTTTAGAGGCTTGAGGAAGATAACCTTCCAAATTTTCCCTAATTGCTTCTAAGTTCACTGAGCTTCTTCCTGAGACAGTCAGCCAGAACAATTCAAATCATACAAGTCTGCTTTGGGTAAAACAGGAGGAAGCTAGAAGAGAGAAAGTGAAACCTTGGCAAACAATCACTAGGGGGAAAAAACAACCCTTTAGTTTCTGCTCTGTAAAAGTAGTTGTTGTTCATGCATTTCAGTCATGTCCAACTCATTGTGACCCCACTTTGGGTTTTCTTGGAACTAAGAGAGACAAGAGTGTTTTGTCATTTCCTTCTCCAAATCATTTTACAGATGGGCAACTGAGGCAAATAGGGTTAACTGATTTGCCCAGGGTCACACAGCTAGTAAGTATCTGAAACCAAATTTGAATTCAGGTCTTTGTGTCTTTGGGTCTGGCACTCTATATGCTGTCTTTAGAATCTATTGTTGGGGGCAGCTAGATGGCACAGTGGATAGAGCACCAGCCTTGTATTCAGGAGGACCCAAGTTCAAATGTGATCTCAGACACTTAACACTTCCTAGCTGTGTGATCCTGGGCAAGTCACTTAACCCCAGCCTGGGGGGGGGGGGGGGGGGAAGAGAGAGAATCTATTGTCATTTAGTTGTTTCAGTCATATCCAACTCTTCCTAATCCCCATTTTGGTTTTTCTTGGAAAAGATACTAGAATGGTTTTCATTTCCTTCTCCAGTTCATTTTAAACATAAAGAAACTGAGGCAAACAGGGCAAAGTGACTTTCAGTTCCTTGCCTCTAGAAAAAAGGGCTGCTACAAACATTTTTATACAAGTGGGTCTTTCTCCCTCTTTTAACGTCCCTTTGGGATAGACCTAGTAGAAACACTGCTGGATCAGAGATCCTAACTTTTGGGATAAGTATTCACTATTTGACAAAAACTGTTGTGAAAACTGGAAATTTGTATGACAGAAATTAAGCATGGACCCACACTTAACACAATATATCAAGATAAGATCAAAATGGGTCCATGATTTAGACATAAAGAATAAGATCATAAATAAATGAAGGAACATAGAATAGTTTACCTCTCAGACTTGTGGAGGAGGAAGGAATTTGTGACCAAAGAAGAACTAGAGATCATTATTGATCACAAAATAGAAAATTTTGATTACATCAAATTAAAAAGCCTTCGTACAAACAAAACTAATGCAAACAAAATTAGCATGGAAGCAACAACAACAACAACAAAACATTTTTACAGTTAAAGGTTCTGATAAAGGCCTCATTTCCAAAATATATAGAGAATTGACTCTAATTTATAAGAAATCAAACATTCTTCAATTGAGAAATGGTCAAAGGATATGAACAGATAATTTTCAGATGATGAAATTGAAGCTATTTCCACTCATATGAAAGAGTGTTCCAAATCCTTATTGATCAGAGAAATACAAATTAAGACAACTCTGAGATACCACTACACACCTGTCAGATTGGTTAAGATGACAGGAACAAATAGTGATGAATGTTGGAGGGGATGCGGGAAAATTGGGACATTGATACATTGTTGGTGGAATTGTGAATGAATCCAAGCATTCTGGAGAGCAATCTGGAATTATGCCCAAAAAGTTATCAAACTGTGCATACCCTTTGACCCAGCAGTGCTACTACTGGGTTTATATCCCAAAGAAATACTAAAGAAGGGAAAGGGACCTGTATGTGCCAAAATGTTTGTGGCAGCCCTTTTTGTAGTGGCCAGAAACTGGAAAATGAATGGATGTCCATCAATTGGAGAAGGGTTGGGTAAATTATGGTATATGAAGGTTATGGAATATTTTTGCTTTGTAAGAAATGATAAGTAGGATGAATATAGAGAGGCTTGGAGAGACTTGCAACAACTGATGTTGAGTGAAATGAGCAGAATCAGGAGATCATCATACACTTCAACAACAATACTGTATGAGGATGTATTCTGGTAGAAGTGGATATTCTACAAAGAGAAGATCTAATTCAGATCCAATTGATCAAGATGGACAGAATCAACTACACCCAGAGAAGGAACACTGGGAAATGAGTGTAAACTGTCTGCATTTTTGTTCTTCTTCCCAGGTTATTTTTACCCTCTGAATCCAATTATACTTGTGCAACAAGAGAACTGTTTGATTCGGCACACATATAATATATCTAGGATTTACTATAACATAATTAACCTGTATAAGATTGCTTGCCATCTAGTGGAAGGAGTGAGTGGAGGGAGGGAAGGGAAAAGTTGAAACAGAAGTGAGTGCAAGCGATAATGTTGTTAAAAAATCACATATGTAATATGTATTACATGCATATTACAAAATCATATGTTCTGCCAATAAAAAGTTATTAAAAAAAGAAAAGAAAGAAAAGAAAAGAAACACTGCTGGATCAAAGGATATACCCAATTTGATAATCATTTGGGAATAGTTGCAAATTGGTCTCCAGAATGGTTGGATGAGTTCATAACTCCACCAAAAATGCAAGAGAACTAGGCAGTTTTCGAAGTTTTCTTTTTCTCTTGAATAACTTTTCTTTTTCATAACTTTTCTCCTGAACCTATATTTAAGGAGAATAGTGATTATAATTGTACAGTAGCAGAATGGTTCAATATCTGGATTGATAAGATCATCACACTCATTCTGCAGAAGTGTAAACTGAGGTCCATATCATGTATCAATACAGTGAATTACCCATTCATAATAGAAATGCTAATAATTGCTTATTTTTAATGACAATTTAAAGCTTTTAGGGTCCATCATCATGCAAAGTGAAGCACATAAATCAAGAAAACATTATATACAATGACTACAACTATGTGAATGGAAAGAACAATAACAAAAGCAAAATCAAAAATGAATTCTGTATGATTATAAAGACCAAATATGATTCCAAAAAAATGTATGAGAAGATATTCCCATCCCCCACTCCCCAGGACTTTGCAGAGATGAGAGATTCATCTGTATTGTATAATGCATGTATTTTCAGATTTTTTTCAACATATTGGTCAGTTATGCTGAGTTCTTCCTTCTTATCTTGCTTTTTTTGTCTTTAAAATTGCTATTTGCTTTATGGGATTGATTTCTGTGAGGGAGAAGTTAAGGGATTCTGGGAGAAACTATTGTGATATTCCTTTTAAAAATACATTAATAAAACTTCATTAAAAAGTTTGTAAGGCCATTTGCATGAACTTTCATTTAAACTTCACAACAAGCCTTTGAAGAATATACTATAGATAATATCCTCATTTTACAAATGAGGAAACTGAGGTTAAAAGGGATGAAGAGACTTGCCATACTCATTGGCTAGTAAGTGTCAGACGCAGGATTTGAATACATAGCATCTTCAGTGGAAGTTCTATATTCTACACATATTGCCACTGCACCCAAGTTTCCTAGATCCCTAATACTTTTTAATTACAGCATAGAGTTTTGCAATGAGAGAAAGACTAAAATTGTGTGACCTACCCTCTATTTGCTTCATAGCATGGTTTTCTCCTTACGCAGACAAAAGGAACAGGGGATACCTGGCTGGGGAGAGGCAAAAGTTGTTTGTTGTAGAACTTGAGAAATAAGCATGATATGGGGAAGAGTAAGAAGCATTGTTAACCTTTATATGTTAAGCAAACCACATTCTAAAAATAAGTTCAGTTAAACTTAATTGAATGTTCCTTTGTCCCTTGAGTTAGGGTCAAGATCAGTGTGGAAACCAGGAGAACTGGGGCCGGCTGGGATCAACATTACTTAAGCCTACTTAGGAAACAATTCATGCCCTCTGTAGAGGACAAGGGCTATTCAGAAGCAGCACAAATCATAGCCTTCTCCATAATCTTGAAAAAAAAAATCTTTGTTCTTCAGTAGAGTTAACATTAATGTGTTCCTTGTTAGATTTTTCCCTTATACACCTCTAGCAATATTTGCTTTATTTTTCTCTGAAAATCTTTCCTCTTTCATAAGAGAACACTTAGAAAGTTAAGATAAATAAAAGAGTAAAGATTAAGATAGTAAAATAAGCCAAAGACAAGGAGGGAATATGTTCTAAACATGGGGGATGTACAGAGATAAGAGATTCCAGATCCAATTTAGGAAAGTGCTAATAGTATAATTTGGCTAGCATACAGATTGGGTGATGGGAAATAATAGAAACTGTTGCTGGAAAGGTAGCTGGGCTCATTTGTGAATGACCTTAAAGTCCAGATCAATAAGTTTGGTATTATCCTGGAGGCCATAGGAATTTTTTGAAGGTATTTAAGCAGGAGTACAACACAGTCAAACCTGTTTTTTAGGAAGATTATTGGATCAATTGTAT
Organism: Sminthopsis crassicaudata; assembly: GCF_048593235.1. Lineage (NCBI taxonomy): Eukaryota > Metazoa > Chordata > Mammalia > Dasyuromorphia > Dasyuridae > Sminthopsis > Sminthopsis crassicaudata. The sequence continues at coordinate 56,831,112 of NC_133618.1, read as the reverse complement.
GTAGAAGGGATTGTGGAGAGAAAGGGAAAGTGAAAAATTAGTTGGAAGACTAATTCCATGTCTATATTTTGAGGAAGGATGTTTCATTAAATGTACATCTCTAGGGACTATCAAGGTATTTGCATGCTAGGTACTTAATAAATTCAGGAGAAAGAAAGAAATGGATTTAAGAAATGGGGCATGGTGTGAAGGCAGCTGAAAGGCAAAATCAAATGCTGAGATTTTGAGACTGGGTAAATGAGAGAATATGTTCCTGTCAACAGAACCTATGAAGATAGGAGGATGGGGAGTTTTTTAAGAAGGTGGAAATTGTTGACTTGAGGCACTAATTGGATACCTGGATGGAAATAAATATTTAGCAAGAAATTGGTGGCAGCCAGGTAGCACAGTGGAGAGAGAATACCATGCCTGGAGTAAGGAATTCTCATCTTCCTGAGTTTAAATATAGCCTCATCAACAATAATACTGTATGAGGGGATGTATTCTGATGGAAGTGGATATCTTCCACAAAGAGAAGATCTAATTCAGTTCCAATTGATCAATGATAGATAGAATCAGCTACAACCAGAGAAGGAATACTGGGAAATGAGTGTAAACTGTTTGCATTTTTGTTTTTCTTCCCAGGTTATTTTTACCTTCTGAATCCAATTCTTCCTGTGCAACAAGAAATTTGGTTCTGCACACAATATATTGTATCCAGGATATACTATAACATATTTAACATGTATGAGACTGCCTGACATCTAGGGGAGGAGATAGAGGGAGGGAAAGGAAAAGTCAGAACAGAAGTGAGTGAAAGGGACAATGTTGTAAAAAAAAAAAAAAAATTACCCATGCATATGTACTGTCGATAAAAAGTTATTTTAAAAAAATCTAGCCTCAGATACTTCTTAGTTGTGTGACCCTGGACAAGTCAAGTTACTTAACTCTGTTTTCTGCAGTTTCCTCATTTATAAAATGAGCTGCAGAAGGAAATGGCAAGCCACCTCAGTATTTTTTCCAAAAAACAACAAAACAAAACAAAAACAAAAAAACAGAAAAATTCCAAGTAAGGTCATGAAGAGTTAGATACAACAAAAAAGCATTCAGAAATACAAAAATGGAGTTCAGGGGAGAGTAAGAAATGGATCTATAGTATCACGGACTCATAGAGTTGGACCGCACAGACTGAATTTCCTTTACCATATCTCTGATAAATAACCCAACTTCTGCTTGAAGACAAGAATCTCACTACCCCAATAAAATAATTCTATTTTTCGGAGCTATTCATCATTAGGAAGGTCTTACTTGTATCAAACCAAAAATCCACTTGGGTAACTTCTATCCTTTGCCTCTCTTTAGTTTGGTTTTTTGGTTCCAAGCAAAAGAAATCTGGATGGGACTGGGATTCCCCCGCTTCCCTTCAACAGGGATTAGTTTTCCCTATAAAACAACAAAGCTATCTCTAGTACTTGATGGTCTCTCCCTGCTTTGACAGAGTTTTCTGGTCACCTAAGACATGAGAAGTCCTACCTTTGAGAATTTGGTGTCTCTCTGACTTGGATTTCTGAAAACTATATGAATCACCATTCCCTGCCCTACTAACTAGACAAGTTTCTTTCTGGTGAGGAGGAGTTGGGGGAGTTAAAATGTCACTCCTTCTTTGTTACATATCCTCGCTGTATTAGGATAAAGAAAATCTCTTTTTCTGGACTGTTCAATGACTTGAAAATGCCTCTGTTTGTCCCAACATCAAACCTGAATTAACATGTATTGATATTAGTCTTGACTCTACAAAGGCCAGTCACATGCCAGTTCTTTAAATACTTGAACATGGCTATTACATGTTGCCAATTTTGCCTCCCAAATCTATGCTTTTCTTTCTACTCACATCCCAACCAGTAGTTCAAGCCATCATCATCTTCCATTTATATTATTATAATAGCTTCATACATGGTCTTCTTCTCTATTCTTTCTATTCTCCAAAAAAATCATTAATTCCACTCCCAAAATAATTAGATAGAGAACACAAGTTGAGTTAAATGACTTACCCAGGATTATTCAGCTAGCAAGTATCTCAGTCTGGATTTGAACTCAGGTCCCTCCTGACTAAGGCACTTAGCTACCCCCCCAAATTAACATTTTTAAGTATGACCATGCTATCCCCCTCCTCAAAAACCTATAGTTACTCTTTGCTTCTATAATAAAATATCAATTCCTCTACCTGACATTTAAGTCATTCCACAATCAGGCTCTAACTTACCTTTTTAGCCTCATTTCATATTATTCCTTTCATAAACTCCATTCTTCTGTCAAACTGGATTACTAACTATTCCTTAAAAGCAATATTCCATTTCCCACCACCCTGTATTTGCACCAGTTGCTCCCATTTCTAAAAATATACTCTCTCTTCATTTCTTCCTCTGAGAATACTTATCTTCTTACAAGACCCAGCTCAGGTTCTCCTTTTTCTATGAAACCTCCCCTAATGGCCTTAGTTGGTAGTTCTCTCCTTTCTACTCTCTATTTACTTAAATATGCATACTTTTATACATATATGCATATAGGACAATCATGACAATAGCTGCCATTGCTATGGCACTTTTAAAATAAATATTATTTCATTTGGTCCTCATGTAAGCTCTTTGTTGGTAGTGATACTTTTGTCTTTGAGGTTTCCTTTATGCCTAATGTAGCATTGTACACATACTGGTTAATTTGTGAATATTTGTTGAATTAAATCCAATATTCCCCCTTCCTGCCAATCTCTTGTCTCTGAGCTAAGAAGCTCCATCTTTCCCTCATATGACATGATCTAAAATGTCTTCTTTATACTGATTGCTTACTCCTGGATATGCTTCAGCCTTCCTAAAATGTACCATCCAGAACTGAATACAGTATTTTATAAGTGGTCTGAACAGGGTGGGATGTAGAAGGACTATTGACTCTTTATTCCTAGAATATCTGCTTCTCTTCATGTAGTCTAAAAGTACATATCACACTTTTGACTCCTGTGGGGATTAAAGTCCATTAAACTCCTAGATTCTAAAGAAAAAAAAACCCAAAACATTTTTCCTATGGCACAAAGGTACATTGTATGTTCCTTATCAATGTTCCCATCCTACATAGGAGCATGCAGTCTTCCTATTATCAGTAAATGCAGGTTTCAGGTTCATTTTGAATGTAGTTCAGGTTTATTAGAACAAGTTAAACAAGGATAATGAGGCAAGAATACAACACCCCTGCCTATAATCTAAAGTAGGACTTTGCTTCAGATCAGAAAGAACTAATGGAAAAGCTCAAAAAAAAAAAAAAAACACACACAAAAAAAACCCCAAACCTTAAAAATCATATAAGGTAGAAGAAATATTGGGGAAAGAAATGAGAGTTATGCAAAAGAATTATGAAAAAAGAGTGAACAGTTTGGAAAAGGAAAAAAAAAACTTCCTAAAAGGTACAATTGGCCAAATGGAAAAGGAAATACAAAAGCTAAATATGGAAAGCAACTTCTTAAAAGTTAAAATTGGTCAAGTGGAAGCTAATGATTCTATGAGACATCAACAATCAATTAATTCTAAAGAATGAAAAAATAGAAGAAAATGTAAAATACCTCACTGGAAAAAGAACTAACCTGAAAAATAGATCCAAGAGAAACTATATCAGAATCATTGGATTACCTGAAAGCCATTATCAAAAAAGAAGACCCAGATATCATCTTAAAAGAAATTATTAAGAAAAACTTTCATGATATCTTGGAACCAGAGGACAAAATAGGTATTGAAAGAATCCATTAATCATCTCAGGAAAGAAATTCCAAAATAAAATAAAAACTCCAAGGAATATTGTAGTCAAATTATAGACTATCAGATCAATGAAAAAAATGCTGTAAAAATGTCTAGGAAAAAATAATTCAAAGATTGGGGATCATAATCAGGATTATACAGGACATAGCAGGATTGGAGGTCATAGAAGATGATATTCCAGAAGGCAAAGGAGCTAGGACTACAACCAAGAATCACCTACCTGAAGAAATTAAGCATGATACTTCAAGGAGAAAAATGATCATTGAATGAAATAGGACGATCTCAAGTTTTCCTAAGGAAAAAACCAGAACTGAACAAAAAATTTGATCTCTAATATCAAGACCCAAGAGAAGCCTAAAATGGTAGAAAGGGAATAGAAAACACAGTGGAACTTCTGTGTTTATATACCTACATGGGAAGATGACACTAGTAATTCATAAAAACTGTATCACTACTAGAAGTATAGTTAGGAAGAATATACACATATAAAGGATACAGGTTTAAGGTGAATTTGAGAAAAAGACATAAAAACAAATTAAAGAATGAGAAAGAGGAGTACACTGGACATAGAAAGAAAGGAGAGGCAGAATGGGATAAATTAGAAGCAGAAAAACCTATTACAGTGAAGGGAAATAAGGGAAGATAGGTGATGGACATTGCTTGAACCATACTCTAACCAGTTTTAGCTCAAAGAAGGAATACTATACACAATCAATTTAAAATTTAGAAATCTATTTTACCCTACAAGAGATTAAATAAAGTGGGGAGAGGAAGTAACAGAAGAGAAAGTGATTAGAAGAAAAAAAAAATGGTGAGGAGAGAAAAGATGAAAGGAGAGAGAAGACAAACAGGAGGAAAAATAAAATGGAGGGAAATAGGCAATTAGTAATCATAATTATGAATATGAATGGGATGAACTCTCCATAAAATGGAAGTGGATAGCAGACTGGATCAAAAACCAGAATCTTATAATATATGTTGCCCATAAGAAATGCACTTGAATCAGAGAGACACACACAGAACTGAGCTAACCATTTTGGAGAGCAATTTAAAATTATGCCCAAAGGGCTTTAACACTATGAATATCCAACAATGTCACTATTAGAACTCAAAATCTTGTAAAAGTAAAAAATAAAAAGTATCTTTACATGTAATTGGGAAAAATAAACTACTATTGAAAAAATAACAACCCCACAAAACAGTTGCATAAGAATTATTATGCTCATTTGCAGATGAGAAAACTGAGGTTTGGGAAGATTTGTTTAGGGCCATAAAGCTAACTAGAGTCAGAGTTAAAATCAGAACATAAATTTCTTGATTTCAAGTCTAATGCTTTAAAATGCATGTCCCCATAATTTCTAGGCAATTAGTAAACATTTATTAAGAACCTACTGTGTGCTGTGGGAACTGAGTGTGGTTCACAACATAGCATTTTCACTCTTTGGTATTGTTTGCTTGCATTTTATTTTGCTTTGCTCTCTCTCTTTTTTTTTTTTTTTTACTGGTTTGATTTGATTTTTCTTGTGCACCATGACAATTGTATAACTATGTATGCATATATTGGATTTAACATATATTTCTACCATGTTTAACATATATTGAACTACTTGACATCTAGGGGAGGGCATGGGGAAAGGGAGGGAAAATTGGAACACAAAGTTTTGCAAGGGCTAATGATGAAGAATTGTCCAAGCTTATGTTTTGAAAAATAAAAAGCTTTAATAAAGAAAAAAAAAAAAAAAAGAACTCACTATGTGCCAGAAATTGTGATAAGTGCTATAGACACAAAGAAAAACAAAAAATCTTCTGCTCTCAAGAAACTCATAATCTAATGAGAGAGACAACATGCAAATAACTATGTACAAAGGAACTACATAGAAGATGCATTGAAAATAATGAAGAAGGGAGGCACTAGAATTGAGAAGGATTAGTGAAAATCTTTTTGTAGGTGTGATTTTATCTGGGACTGAGAGAAGCCAGGAAGCAGGGCTGAAGAGGAAGAACACTCCCGTGTGGAGGACAGCTGCTAAAAATGCCCAGTTTCTGGAGAGGAAATGTTTTGTTTGAGCAGCTGAAGGGTCAGTATCACTGAATTATAAGAGTATTTGGTAGGGATTAAGGGGAATAGAGGTTCGATATAAGAAGACTAGAAAGGTAGAGAAAAGTCCTGGTTTAGGAAGGACTTTGAACCCCAGAGGATTTTATATTTGACTTTGGAGATGATGGGAAACCACTGGAATTTATTGAGTACAGAGATGACATGTTTAAATCTATGTTTTATAAAGATTCCTTTAACAGCTGAGTAGAGGATGGTCTGTGATGGACAGAGACTTGTGGGCAAACAACCAGCAGGCTACTGCAATAGTCCAAGCAGAAAGGATCACCTGTGTCAAGGTAGTGATAGCATCAAGAGATGAGAAGGGACCACATCCAAGAGGTGTTGTTGCCTTGGCAATAGATGGAAAATGGGGAGTGAGAAAGAGTGAGGAATTAAAGATAACATGGAGGTTGTGAGTCTGGGAGATTGGAAAGATGGTGATACCCACATCAGTAGTTGGAAAGATAGGAAGAGGAAAGAATTTGGGGTGAGGGAAACAAATGAGTTCAGTTTTTGGACATGTTGAATTTTTAGATATCTTCAAGCCATTCAGTCCAACGTGTCCAATGGGTAGTTGGTTTTGAAAGACTGGAGATCACTGGAAAACTTAAGGTTAGATAAGTAAATCTGAGAATCATCAGCATAGACTCCAAAACATTGACTCCAAAAACACTGATGAAAGTACCAAGTGAAAGCCTATCAGGGAGGAAGAGAAGCAGGTCCAGGACTAAGCCTTGGGGACAGTTTGGTTTCTTCATCTATGAAATGAGAATAATAATCCTTGACTTCATAAAAATATTCCTGAATCACGGCCAGAAGGAAATACTCTTAGCTGTTTTCCTTGTTAGACAGATGACTTAGTGTTGAGTAATCCCTAGAGTTTGTCACATCTAGCACAGTAGTATATAATAAGTGCTTAATAGAGGCTTATTGCATAACATTTGATTTGAGATGTGAGCACCATTCCTCTGTACACAGGAAGACAATTTATACAGGCATTAATTTTGTTATTTTGGGTCTGATACCCTGATATTTTAAGCCAGTCCACCTCAGAGGTTTAAAATGGACCATTGACATTTTAGGTGACTATGTTAAGGGATTTAAGTTCAGAAATCATCAAATTCAGAATTGTAAAGAACCCTGGAGCAAGAGGTAGTGGAAATAGTTAGATTCACAAGCCATTGGTAACAATCTTGGTTCTGCTGCTAACTAGCTGGGCAATGTGATCACTTAACCTCAAAACTGAGAAAATCCCTTCTAAAATGGGAATAATAATATTCAAATTGGGCAGCTGGGTGGTGCAGTAGATAGAGTGCCAGCCTTGAAATCAGGAAAATAAGATTTAGCCTCAGACACTTATTAATTGGTGTGTCCCTGGGCAAGTCATTTAATCCTGTTTGCCTCATTTTCCTCATCTGTAAAATGAGCCGGAGAAGAAAATGGCAAACTACTCTTGGATCTTTGCCAAGAAAACCCCAAATAGGGTTATGAAGAGTCAGATGTGAATGAAATGTCTAAACAAAACAAAAGTTCGAAATTATCAAGCTCAGAGTTATGAGGAAACACTTTGTAAGTTACCAATCACTGTAGAAAGTTGAGTGATTATTATTAAAAGTGGATGATGGCACCCAGAACTAAGAATCAGCTTTCCTGACACCGTGCTCCCTCCTAGTTAAACTTCCTTTGAAAACAGATCTTAATTGTGTAATCTTTCCCCTCCCCCAGGGACCGAGACTTCAAGTTCAGAGAACATCAAATTTAAAACTGTAAAAAGGTGATCTAGTCTATTCCTTTCTTTTTTAAGGTGAGGAAACTGAGGCTGTATATGTTTTAAAAATAAAAAAAGCTTTAAAAAATGTAAGTTTCTTGAAGGCAAGAACTGATTTTGTCTTTCTTTGTAGCTTCAACATTTAGTACAATTAAGTCGTTATTAATGATCTAATTTGATTCTCAAAAGTCCTTAAAACAGCTAACTATCATAGAAGATGAAGATGAAGAAACTGGGTTAGAAAAATTATGTAAATTTCTCTTGGTCATACAAGTAGCTTTACAAACCTTTAAGTGTTATATAAATGCTAGCTAATATAATAAGTTAATAAATTTCATTAGCATAATATATAGAGAGACATACACACATACATAGATATATATGCACATATATATCACAAACACACACACATATATATGTATAACTTATATAAGTTAGAGATGAACATCTCCTTGTACTTTACTGAAGAAATCAGCCAAACAAGCATTTACTAAGCACCTACTGTGTTCTAGGCACTATATTGGATGCTGAGGACACAAAAATAAAAATGAAGATTCCCTGTTCCTCCAGGAGCTTATATTCCCTTGGGAAAGACAACATTCACACACACACATACACCATGCAAATGCATACAAAGCAAAAATCAGGAAAGACCATGTGAAAGATGAAATTTGAACATAGTTTTGAAGGAAATGAAATGAGATTCTCTGGTTACTGCTTTTGTGGCATTCCATAAATTTTAGTATATTGTCTCATCATTCTATTTAATAAAATTATTATATTGTTTTTATGATTTGTTATTTTTTAACATTAAGTAAATTAGACTCCAATTGGTTTTTAATCTTTGTTTCCATGGTCCTTTATTAAGTGTAATTTTTGTTGCATTATAATCCTTAAATGATGCATTTAACATTTCTGATTTTCTGAATTTAATTATAAGGTTTTTGGTTAATTTTTGTAAAAGTACCATGTACCCATATTCTCACTCAATTCTTTCCAGATGTCTATTACATTTAGCTTATCCAAGATTCTATTCATCTAAAGAAAATGAGATTCAGTATGACAGTAATGAGATGGAAGTGCATTCTATCTAGCTTTGGGGGACAGCCATTTGAAAGAGATAGAGAAAAGAAATGGATAGCAAGAAAATCAGTTTGGTTGGAACTTAAAGAGTGCAGAAAGGGGAATTATACATATTAAAGCTGGAAACACAAGTTGTGAAAGGGAAGTGTCCATACTAATGGAACCATGAGTACTTTAAAGATAAAAGGAGCACCTTTAAAATAGTAAATGTGAATGAAATTAACTCTCCCAATAGAACACAAGGAATAGCAGAGTGGATCAAAAACCAGAATCCTACACTGTTGTTTACAAGAAACACACTTGAAGCTGACAGACACACAGATTAAAGGTAAAGGGCTAAGTAGAATCTATTATGCTTCAGCTGAAGTTTAAAAAAAAAATATGGAGATGCAATTCTGATTATCACACAAAGCAAAAGCAAAATAGACAATTAAAAAAGATAAAGGAAATTATATCTTGCTAAATCCAAAGATATCATAGTCAAAACTAAACATGTATGTACCAAATGATATAGCATTCAAATTCTTAAAGTTACAACTTTAGGATCAAATGAGATAGAGAACATTAACAAATGTAAAATAAATCATTTTAATTGTTTTAAATTAAAAGACTTTTGCACAAATACAACCAAAGCAGTCAAGATAAGAAGGAAAGCAGAAAACTGGGAAATAATTTTTACAGTAAGTGTCACTGATGAAGGCCTATTTCTCAAACATATTTAGAAAACTTCTTCCCTTCTCCCCTTTCTCTCCCTCTATCCACATAAGGAATCATACCTTTACTTGTGGGTACTTTGCCCAAAGGAAAATAGATTTTTGATCACTGAAACCTTGCAAAGTATCTTGGGGGTTTGCAGGCTAGATTTCTTTTTCTTCTCTTCCCTACTTATTCATTCTATTATTTTAAAAAACAAAAACAAAACCCAAGCCTTAAAATCAAATCACTCTGGCTCTCACTGACTGGGCAACAGCTTGTGCCTCACTTGGTCATTGTTTGAGTTTTGATGATTCAAAGTGAATATAAATAACAACCATTTCTGTTCTGGCCCTTCCTGTCTTTCCCTCTTGGATTGATTTTTTTTTTTTTTTTTTATGAGTAGTAAAAGAGGCCTTTTTTTTCCCCCTAATTTATTACCTAACCTTAATCACTGAATGGATGTTGCCTCCTACAAACTGAGACCTAGAAAAGACCTCAGCTTAAAAAGGCTAAGGTCTCCCACTGCATCTGGGGCCATCTCCAGTTGTCCAGCTCTATGTTTTGCCAATGGACCCAGATGATTCTGGAGGAGAGAGTAAGGCTGGTGACTTGCACAGCTCTGCCTTAAATCCAATTCTCTTACAAGTCAAGACATCACTTTCCTGATGTCATTGGTCCTCTTTAAGAACAAAGGACAATCAACAACTATGTGCCAAACACTTTGCAAATATTATCTCAGTCAATTCTCAAAACAATCTTGGGAAGCAGATGTTATTATTTTACAGTTGAGGAAACAACAGTTAAGGGTAAAGACATCTTTCATACCCAGGGAGAAGAGGTAATATGGGAGAGGCTGATAAGGTGAGAAAATAGATGACATTAAGATGATAGAGCTGCTCAATTGAGGAGATTGAAGCAAAATGACATATCCAGAGTCACACAGCTGATAAATATCTGAGATCAGATATGAACAGAAATCTCCCTGACTCCAGGAGCAGTGTGCTATTCAACAAGCTGCCTCTTATCTGGGCTCAAATTCTAACTGTGCTATTTATTATATGACTTTTGGCAGACCACTTCATTTTTTAAAGCTTCAGTTTCTTCTATTAAATGAGAAATGCTTTCTCCATCTAGCTCTGAAGATAGTAATTGCAAAGAAAGTGTTTTGAATGTATAAAAACCTGTACAAATGGAAGTTTTTCTTAATCCACTTTAGGATCATAGACATAGAGGCCATCTAGTCCAGTCTCCTCATTCAAAGATGACAAAATAAAGGGGCAGAGAAGTCACACACCTGACACATAGGAAACTGGGATTCAAATCCAGCAATTTTTAACCCAAACTATGTTCTCT